>NW_026126364.1:0-133857 GCF_943737965.1 Phodopus roborovskii | reverse complement strand
TTCACCAGGCAAGACAGTGTGAGTATCTGACGATTAACTTATGGAATTTTAAAATTCCCTGACTACACCATACTTTTTCACATCTGGCCAGTCTTCCCATGAATTGATGATATAAAAACGGTCAACGAATTACTACTTTAAAGATGTAATTATTAAATTGTTTCATTATATAATCTGTGAACTCTGAAGTTTGGTGCCACCTTGTGGACTCCAGCGTGACAGATGATCAAACTATATGATTATTTCACTATTCAAATCTGTCTTTTTCTTCTCCAGGAAGAGTGGAGTCTGGATCCATCACGTTGGTGTTAAATTGTCTCTTGTGATTTCATTATTTATTGATTTATTTAAATCAATGTTGATATCATTTTGTTATCTCTCCAGGGGTGAATTATGAGAAATTATGTCTTTATTCATTCATTTTTTGTTCAAATCTATGATTAAGAACTCAATGTCTTTTCACTATTGAGCAATCTTTTAGGCTTTATGAATAAAACACTATCCACTTGTTTAGTATTTACTCATTTGATTATGAAAATCTGTCAGCATGTATTCAGTGATCACTGGAGTTTTGAGGCACCTCATGGAGTCCATCTTGCCAGACCATCACATTATCTAATACTATAATTACTCATTTATCTGAGGAAATAGGAAATTAAATATTAATTCATCATTTAATTAACGTATTTAAATACAGGTAATGTTCTAGACCGTAAGTCCCTTTTGGACTTTGGATCTCTTCAGTTTTGATCAATATTGTAGGAGTCACATACAAAAAACCATCCACTTGTTTAATTTTTATTCATTTAATTATGAAGATCTGTCATTTTTTATTCAGTGATCACTCGAGTTTTGAATCTCTTTGTGGGAGTCAGTCATGCCAGACCATCACATCATCTAATACTACACTTACTTATTTAACTGTAAAATATGGAAAATAAATAATAATTCATCATTTAGTTAACGTGTTTAAGGTAAAGATGATGTTATGGACCATAAGTCCCTTCTGGAGTCAGATTTGGGAGTTGATGATGTAACACCATTTCATTTCTTGATTATTTAGCTATTTCAATAGATCCTTTCATCAGCCATAGTTTTACGAATTTGGTGCCATCATGTCAGAGTCAATATAAAATGCCTACTAATTAATTATCAATATAATTTTTAAATAAATCATGATTCCAGCAAGAAATCAGTCTGACTTCTCCATGTGGGATTTAAGTATGCACCACTGTAACAAGTATGGTTTTCTTCGCCTGCCGCCTCCCGGTTTTGTCCTGCCCCCACGCCACCAGCCTCAAATAATACACAGAGACTCTGTATTTGGTACAATACTGTTGGCCCGGTTACTTGTTTCTTATCGGCTAGCTCTGTCTTTAATTATTAACCCATTTCTGTTGATCTATGTATTTTTCTTACCAGGGAGCCGGCATACTGCTTTCTACACACTCTCCATCTTGACTCCTCCTTCCTACTTCCTATTTCCTCCTTGTCTCCTAGTCCCTCCTATCTTCCTTTCCTATTGGCCAACAGTGCTTTATTATTAACCAGTATGAGAAACATATACAGAATGATATCTCCCATCACACCACCATGTCATTATTCAATTATTCTTCATTATATCTTAATTATTTAAATCTATGACTATTTCCTTTTCATGCTTATATAACTATAGGTTTGTTGTAGCTTGAAAGACTGGTAAATATGTATAACTCAAAAAAGAGCCCTGCATCGTTTTAGCGAGAAAATCAGTGAGCCTGTAATTTTAGTCCATCATTGGGTATGCTAATTTTAGCATGTGGGAGGTGCACTAGAAAGTGACAGAATGTTGGATCATAAAGGTTGCCTGACAACAATGCTTGCATTCTGTATCCTGGTATCATGGGCCAAATACCAGAGAGTAGCTTCGATAAAGTGTTATCATTGGACATGAAAAGCTTCCAAGATAACTATCTCCTAAAACGTTCAATGTCAGCAACTCATTCCCCTAACCAAGTCATAGCCAAATCTCTTGAAGCTTGCCTACAGCTATTACTGGTTACCCAATTCAAGATTACCTGATATCGGAGAATATAATCTGTGGAAAAACTGGTCAAAGACTTCTGTATATGAATGTTCTCTCCTAAGAAGTAACTATGGTTTAAAAGATAATGAGACTCACAATTATTCATCAAAAGTTGAGTTTTCCATTGTTAACTTCCTTCAAGAAGGCGAAAATCCATTTGAAAGTGTAGGCTTAGGGATCATTAAAGATCTATTATTATGTGATCAATAATCAATTAATATCCCAGCGTCTGTCATTCTCTGTGCACTGCTTTTGATACCAATCTCCTATATGTGTCAATCACACAGCAGCCAAACCCATAATGGATGGTGCCTGCATTATATAGGTAATCAAATAAGTAAATAATTTGAAAGTCATGCATACTCAACTTTCATAGGATGGAACCAAAACTCCAGTGATTGTCCAGGAGTAATACTTAGATAATTAAATATGCCACACATTTAACACCCAGGGAGGAATGGACAGACTCCAGTAATGAAGGACAACATTTTCATCGATTTTAATAATTAATATAAAATGAAAAATATTTGAATGATAACATGGTAGTGCATAATTAAATCCCACATGGAGAAGTCAGACTGTTGTCTTCCTAGAATAATTATGTATATAAAAACTTAAATTGTTAATTAATTAGTTGGAGTTTTATATTAACTCTGACAAGATGGCACCAACCTCGTAAAACTATTTCTGATGCAATGGTCTATTTAAATAGCTAAATAGTCAAGTACTGAGATGATGTCACATCATCAACTCCAAAAATCTGACTCCAAACTATCTTATGGTCCAAAACATCACCTTTATTTTAAATATGTTAATTAAATGATGAATTAAGATTTAATTTCCTAATTTCACAGTTAAGTAAGTTTAGTATTACATGTTGTGATGGTCTGGCATGATTATAAGGAGCCCCAAATCTCATGTGATCCCTGAATAAATAATGACAGATTTTAATAATTAAATGTAAAAATTAAACAAGTGGATGTTTTATATGTAACTTCTACAAGATTGCTCAAACCTGAAGAGATCATTGAGTTTTTAACCATAGATTTGAACAAAAAATGAATGAATGAGATAATTCCTCGTAATTCAGTCCTAGAGAGATAACAAATGATATCCCCATTTATTAAATAAATAAATAATGAAATCACAAGAGACAATTAAGACCAACAAGGTTGTTCCAGACTCCACTCTTCCTGGAGTAGTAAAAGACAGATTTGAATAATGAAATAATCAGATAGTTAAATCATCTGTCACGATTGAGTCACACAAAGTGGCACCAAACTTCAGGGTTCACAGATTATATAATGAAACAATTTAATAATAACAACTTTAAATATGTAAGTAGTTGAACTTTTTGTATCATCAATTCCTGGGCAGACATGGGAGACATGATAAACTATGCTGTCATCACGGATTTTTAGAATTCCATAAGTTAATAATCAGATAATCATACTGTCTTGCCTGGTGAACACTGTCAGCCTGACATCATCACCAGTGCCTGAATCTCTGTTGGGGTGTGGCAGTACCTGAGATGATGGGCCTATACCTGGCATAGCAGTAGTTACTAAAATGTTGCTATGAGCTATAAAGATGGCTGCAGGAAAGGCATCACACGCAGAGCTGAGAGAGAGATGTTCTTCCATGTTCTGAGTCGTCATCCTTTTGCCAGGTCTTGGTGATGGTGCCGACCTCCTAGTGCCACTCCTTCTCATGGTAGATCTCAACCGGTGTGAAGATATGTAGGAAGAATAGGTAGTCAACACCCAGGCCACCGTGCCGGCCTTGGTGAAGTCCTTGTACTTCTCGAAGGGCACCGTGCAACCTTCTGGACTCAATCATCCAGCATCCTTAGTAATCTGTGTGATGCATAGATCATTCAGAACCTGCTATTCCCATGTCTACAATCTTCCTAACCTTGTTCCTGACAGATATTTGCACCCAAATGGTAATTGATGATGTCATTGTCCATCGTTTAAATAATATAAATAATTAAATAACTGTCACAATAAATAGGTGATCTAGCATTTTACTGGCAGGGAAGAATGGCCAATCTCCAGTCATGAAGGACATAATCATCATCAATTGAAACAATGAATCATAAAATGTGATGATATTGCACATTAACAGCCCAAGAGGGAGATTTACAGGACTCTTTATGGAATAGTGGAGTAATGGTTTGCTTAATTATACAAATATTTACATTATCTTGGGTATTAACATGAATTGTCAATTAAAATACTTTTATTATGTAATTAGATTATCTGTGGCACTTGACCCCACAAGGTAGGATGAAATTCCATGTGTCATGGATGATATAATCATTGTTTTTTATAACTAAATAGTCAAATAATGGATGTCACATAATCCACTTCCCTAAGGTGGCTACAAACCAGACTTGTAAACAATGCTGCCATCATTTATTTAAATAATTTAATCACATAATTAATATTTAGATGGTCTAAAATACTTGAGTCCCACATTGTTGAACAATAATCCACTGATCATTCATTATCTAATGTCCTATTTTAATAATTAAATAATACCATAATCAGATGATGAAATGGTCTTCCATAGTCGACACAACTTGTCTCTCACTTGAGTCCCAAAAGATTGAGTTTATCTTGTACCCTGCTAGTTTGCTGAAGGTGTTTATCAGCTATTGGAGTTCCTTGGTAGAGTTTATTGGGTTGCTTATTAACTATCATATCATCTTCAAATAGTGATAGTTTGACTTCTTCCTTCCCAATATGGATCCCTTTTATCACCTTTTCTTGTCTTATAGCTTTAGCTAGAACTTCACGTGCAATATTGAAGAGATATTGAGAGAGAGTGCAGCCTTGTCTTGTTCGTGATTTTAGAGGAATCACCTTAAGCTTCTCTCCTTTCAGTTTGATGTTGCAGTTTGTCTCTGGTTTCTTTTGTATTTTGGGCATAAATTTTCAGAATTGAGACTTTGTGTTGAAGGATTTCTCCTGCAATGAATACTGAATGAGCATCTTCATCTCTTTTGATTAATTTTGGTTTGAAGTCTAACTTGTTAGATATTAGGATAGCCATGCCTGCTTGCTTCTTGTGTACATTTGATTGGAAGATATACCCCAACCTTTTACCCTGAAGTAATGTCTATCTTTGAAACTTAGATGTGTTTCATGTATGTAGCAGAAGGATGCATTCTTTTTTCGTATCCATTCTGTTAGCCTGTGTCTTTTTATAGGTGAGTTAAGACCATTAATATTTGGGGTGAGTAAGGGCCATTAATTTTTGATGCTTGTTTGTTTTAGATTTGATGTTGGCAGTGGTATTGTGAATATATTTGACCTTTATCACCCTTGTTTCTTGTATAGGGAGATTATCTGTTGCCTACATTTTGTGTGCATAGTTAACTTCTGTGGTTGGGAGTTTTCCTTCCAAATCTTTCTGTAGTGCTGGATTTGTAGGTAAGTATTGGAAAAAAATCTGTCTTTGTCATTAAATATCTTGTTTTCTCCATCTATAATGATTTAGTGTTTTGCTGGGTATAATTGCCTGTGCTAGCTTCTGTGGACTCTTAGTATTTGTAGAACATCTATCCAGGACCTTTTGGCCTTGAGGGATTCCATGGAAAAGTCATTTGTAATTTTGACCGGTTTGCCTTTATATGTTACCTTTCCTTTCTCCTTTGTTGCACTTAGTATTCTTTATTCTGTGTTTTAGGTGTTTTCCTTATTATATTTCTAGGCTTTTTTTTTTTTTCTTTTTTTTTTTTTTTACTTTGATCCAGCCTAATTGGTGTTCAGTATACATCTTGTACATTCATGTGCATGTCCTTCTTCATGTTGGGAAAGTTGTCCTTGATGATTTTGTTTAGTATGTTTTTGACACCTTTGAGCTGGTCTTCCTCACCTTCCTCGCTGCCTATTATACCTAGGTTTGGCCTTTTCATGTTGTCCCAGATTTCTTGGATGTTTTGCCTTAAGGATTTGTTGAATTTATGATTTTCTTTGGTAAATGAATCTATTTCCTCTAGTTTATCTTCCATGCCTGAGATTCTCTCTTTCATCTCTTTTTTTTCTGTTGGTCATTTTCTGTCTGTAGTTCACAATTTTTGCGCAGTTTTTCTATTTCCAGCATTCCTGTGGTTTTTGTTGTCTTTACTTTCTCTATTTCAATCTTTCAGCATTAAAGGTCCTGGGTGGTTGGAGGAAATCTGGGATGAGCCCACAAACTTTGTACTTCCCGGGTTTCCTCAAGTCCAATGAAGTTATTCCCAAATGTGAAAGCAAAAGGTTTTAATTGGGAAGAACAAAACAGTCTGGGAGTTCACTCTATTGGAAGGCTAAGTTACCTAGAAACAAAAGTGAAATGGAGGCTTGACATCCCTAGTCTCAGCTCATAGGGTTTTCAAGGTTACAGCATTTCATAGAGTACAAAGTTTGATTGCAAGGGCATCAAGATTGATTAGCACACCTGCAAGGTTTTCTTTTTTTTTTTTTTCTTTCCTGTATCTCATGAAAATAACATGTGGGGTCTGTACTCTGAAATCAGGAAGTTATCCACTAGAAGTGATTCTTGTTCTTTGTAGTTTTTCCTTCTTGCCATTAACCCTAATTTTTAATTTTTCCATCACATCACATAAAGTAAAATATAAATTGTTAAATGTCTCCAAGAACTGTAGTCTTTCCAAGGATGCACAAAAAGCTCATTGAAGTTGACTAAAAAGATGTTTTTACACAGGGCTCCCTGCTCCCAATACTCTGAAGAGATTCAACCCGCAAAGTTTTAGTCAGAGTCATATCATTGATTCCAGGGAGATTCACGTATCTCATGAAAACCCACAGGAAGTAAATTCTGTCTTCCTATTCCCACTCAGATGTTGGGAGGACCCAACACATGATTCATATACTACACAATGTACTCCTCCATCCTGGGGACAGCGGCCTCTCACTCACCATGTGATTACTGAGCTCTCCCAAGCTGTCCATTGAACTCACTACAGCAATAATCGAAAAACAGCACACACAAAAAAAGGTGCCAGCTCTCGTTTTAGAGAAAAGCCTTAATCTGGCACTAAGAAGGTCCCTGTACCTTTTATTATTGACAGATCATGAGGAGGGTCTGGTTGGCTAGTGATGACTGAGTAACAAGATCACCTTCTTAAAGACACAGTGCAATGAATCCTGACCTGGCCTTTCAACCTAGACAAAAACCTTTTCTAGGTCAGCAAAGATAAACATTTCTACTGCACTGGCTTTGACTCCAAAAGCAAATACTGCTCTCTTCCTGCACCCACTCCTTTCTCCTGAAAACAAGGTGGCTCTCTAGCTTTCACAGGCCACTCCACAATCACATGATGTGATTATTCCCTGTCCTAACTACTATTGAGAGATTTTGGCAAAGAAAATGAGATGTCCTGTAGTTTCCCACTGATGTCAGATGAACTGAAACCACTTATTTCATGGTTGTCACTGGGACTTCAGAAAAGCAGGGGAGAAAAATAAAGAAAAGAGGAACCAGATCTCAAACAAGAAAATAAGTCTTTCTGCAATTTCAAGGCTGGATGATGGATCCACTGATTTAGAAACCTGACAACAGTCCTGTTCAAGAAGAGAACGTTGAATAATGCAGCTATTTTCTCACTGTACCCTGAGAAAGCTCTGCTCACTCACCACAATGCTTGTAGAAGAAAGCTTCCCAGCCCAATTCTTTCAGACTATTCAAGTTACCCTGAAGACGACAGTTTTTATTATTATTCATTTTTAAAGAATTTCAGGAATAAAACTCCCAATGCATTGGAACTATCACCAAAGCATCTGACAGGAGAAAGATATATCATGTTCTTTCTGATATTGCTCCTTCCCTTCTCTCATGGTTTCTAAATTGTCTGTGACCACTAGATAAAATGTATACCCAATTCCCCTGATCTCATCAAAATTCACAGAACAAACATCTTCTTTTTTGCCATATGCCCTAAAATCTCTCTCAAGTTTTTAATATTTTAGGTGCCCTTCCCTATGGTGAATAAAAAATTCATTCCAATTTGCATTTTGTAATTTTATGTACAACATCTGCACATTGTTTCGAGGAAGGAGGGGATGATCTTTCGCAGAGGTGAAACAGAGTGGGTTGTCTATTTTAGACAGGGTAACTGACATTAAAATTTCTGTCTGACTATGTAGTGTTGGCTGTTGTCCTTGATTCCAGCACTCAGGAAGTAGAGGCAAGTAGATTTCTCTCAGTAGACTCGGGCCTACAGAGTAATTTCCAGGATAGCAGGGCCACACAGGGAAACTCTGTTTCAAACATCAAAAGAAATGAATTAATCAAATAATCAAATAATTAATTAATATTAAACAAGTAATGAGAAAAATCTACTAGAAAGCAACAACAACAAGATTAATATTAATAATTGAACAGCTCAGTTTAATGAGCACCACACAGGGAAATTCTGTCTCAAAAAACAAACAAACAAACAAAAAAACAAAAAAAATTAGTTCCTGTTTGTGCAGATCTCTAAAGTTCCTAGGTCTGGAGTAGAAGCCAGGCCCAAAGGAGGTGCAGGGCTTGCTTTGTCTTTAAGAACACTCTAACCCTTGAGGAACTGCTGTTGTCACTGAAGCATAATTAGCCAATCAGGGACATTGAGCCAACCCTCCAGTCTGAGGTCTGGAAGGAGACTTCCTTGAGCCATGTTGCAGGCTTGGTTTTGTATCAGAACAGGAGCCAGAGGATTGATTGCTGCTCTATGAGTGGTGCTGTCGTGAATTGTGAGGGGAGCTCATGGATGAACAGAGAAACTGAAGGAGGGTGAGTGACTGGATGTGGGAGGGTGGGATGGGGAGTCATGGAATTCAGTTTGGCAGACCCTCCAGGAGGAGGCTGGACTGGAATGTGCTGACAAATTCAGTGTTCAGTTATGCCCATTGTGGTCCAGCAGCTTCCCAGACCACTATGTGGCCTATGAATACTTCTCCATGTGGTCTGCTTCTGAGGAAAGGATTTTGATGCGGTAGAATTGTGAATAAACTTCTGTGTAGTCAGCTCCATTATGGTTTTGGTGCATAGGGATGGCATTAACCAAAGAAGGAGAGGTTCGGTTATTTCAGTGCCTTCCAGAAGTCCTGCTCTTACCATCTAAAGTTTAGGTGTCACATCCATTCAGAGTTATTATTGTTTTCTTTTTTGCCATCAAAATAAATTATCTTCTTTTGTGAAAATATAAATAAAAAGACCTTACTTTATATATTGAGCCCAGTTCTCTCTTCCTGCCATCCTCCTATTTCACTCAGTGACCACCCTATACCACCCCCCATAAATTCCTCTGGGAGACTCAGGTCTTCCAAGAGGGATCATTAAAATCTGTCAAGTCATTTGAGTTTTGGCCCAGGCACTCCTCCTTGTCTCTAGGCTAAGGGAGTATCCAAATTGGGAGTTAATTTTGTGCATGGTCTAAATGATATTATTTAATTATTTTTCATATATATATGCATGCATATATAGGTTATATATATATGCATATATATATATATATATGCATATATATATATATATATATAACTTTTTTAAAATAGAATTTCTCCTTGTAGCTTTGCAGCCTGACTTAGAATTTTCTGTGTGGTGCAGGCTATCCCCAATCTCATAGAGATCTGCCTGCCTCTGCCTCCCCATTGCTAGGTTATAGTCAAATGCATGTATAAATGGCATTCTTGTTTTGGACCACACTCCACCATTCAGCTGTTTTGTCGAAGAGTGGAGTTGTTGACATAAAGATTTACCAATTATTGGTGGATAGTTAGTCTCTCAAAATAGAATTTAGCTGAGGGAGCGCTGCACCTAAAATTAAATAAAAAATAAATAAATAAAATGAGTTTCATGCTAACCACTCATGTTAGAGATTATGATTCTAAAATATATTTGCTTCCCAGGATAGTCCAGACATATGTCTCCAAAGCATGGCAATAGACTAACCACTGATTTCAATGGAGCAGGGCTTTTACAAGCTGTTCAAGGGTTCCTTACTGGGCCACAATGAACATTAAGTCATGGTGTGCAAAAAACATCCATTTTCTTCTGGAAAAAAATCATGGCTCTGTCATATGGGCAAGATGAGCCCAGGTGACAACAGTTTGAAAAGGAAAACAATGAGGTGTTGAGGGCTGGACTGAGCAAGCAAGAATTTTTGTGTAGATCCCCACTCATGGAGAAGTAACCTTGTTCCTTCTGAAACACAGGAAAGTTCTTGGCAGAACAAATAACAGCTTCAGGGTTGTAGCCTTAGGTGATTTCCATCAGATTTTGAGCTATTGAGAATAAAATAGAGCTCATCCCTTGAAACAAGGAAGATGCTTGGGAAAGAATGCAATTGTCTATGGCCAGGGCCTTTGTGGAGGGGCTAATTCAGATCCCAATTACACAACTCTTCACACTACAGGGATCTGTGGTTACTGGGCCTCTGACCACTGAGGGATTACTCAGTAATGTTATTGGGATTCCCTGTGTTCCCCCTGCACTATTTGAGTTGCATTTTCCTGAGTTTGCCCCATTAAATGTTAACTCTGTTGACTTCCTAGATGTCCCTACTTCCATTCCCCCATGAAAGTAGTATACAAGACACTATTCCTCATAAGAAGCTTACTTAGAATAATACATAGCTTCAGCAAAACACCCTTGACCAAGCTTTCATCTTTTCTTTGTTCTGCCTCCCCTACTTTCTCATCTTCTGGCATTTCATCCTCAGGACCTGTCAGTAAAGTGTGACCTATTGTTTCATATTACTCATGTACACCTGGGATGGGTCCTTGTTTAACTGCCAGGGGCCGCCCAACATAACAAGTCACCTAAGAGTCAGCCACATTCAGATGGTCTAGTTTGGTGCCATGAGGGTCCCCCAACTGTCAGTCCATAGTCTGTGAGTTCCCAATAGTGATAGCAGATGTGGTGTGGCTTTGTTGGAGTGGGCTTTACCCTGTTAGAGGAATCACATCACTGTAGGATGAGACATGAGGTTTCTTATTCTCAGAATGATGCCCAATGTGTCATGAACTCCCTGTTGCCTCTGAGTCATGCTGCAAGGACTCTAACCTCAAGGACTGCAGCAGTCTGCATGCTGATATGGCCCCTGCCATAATGTTGATTAACTGATCCTCTGAAAATTTCAGTGTGACACCTCAATTAAATGTTTTCTTTGAAAGTGCTGCCCTGGTCCATGGTGTCTCGTAACAGCAATGAAAATCTAACAAAGGCGGATGTCGTTCCCAGAGCCTGGGGTATTTCAGTGACAGGCTGTCCCTAATGTACAATTTATTTCTGATGTGTTCTCAATAGTTTGTTCTGGAAGCTTGCCTCTCCCTTTATGCCTGTTTGTTGTTTATTTTTTTTTTCTCATGACTATATGCTACTTAAAGGGCCAAGAAATGGTACATGTTAACCTCCTATTTTGTTTTCTTCTAAATGGATTAAGTGAATGCATTATAATGACCATGTCATGAAATAAGTGTCCGAGGCTCCAGATTTATATATAAGTATATTGTCAAAGAAGTTTGTATTTACAGTGAGTGTATTAGACTTCTTTGTCACACATGTATGGTTTATTGTAGGATGCAGTGACCTATGATGATGTGTATATCCACTTCACTCAGGAAGAATGGGCTTTGCTAAATCCTTCTCAGAAATGTCTCTACACAGATGTGATGATGAACACCTACAGGAACCTCACTACTACAGGTGAGACTGTATTTTCCTTCATATTTTAAAATAAGAGACTCAATGTTTCTTGGTTACAGATACTATTCTGTAATTTTAATTGAGAAAAGGGAAACTTTGGTGAAAGTGTCAATGAAGTTATTAACAGAAATTTTGTACAATTTACAATAATACATCATATATATTCTGTTATTTCAGGCTACATTTGGGATGACCATAATATGGAAGATCATTGGCAAACTTCTAGAAGACATGAAAATTTTGCTCTAACGATATTTTAATGTATTCTGGAAATTTTATTGAAGAGACACACATAAAAAATTTAAACAGTGAAAATAAGTGCAGCTTAAAATATAGTGATGGTTCTTATTTTCTGCCCAAACCATGTGTAACAGTGAAAGGTAACTCTTCTGTGTTTCCAAGGCATTCATGTAAAAAGAGAAGGAAAAAATTCCTTAACAGATAACACCCTAGAATTGTAGTGCCTGGAGATCTATGCTGTAGATATGCCTGTCTGTTGAGTTTCATACTATTCAGATATTTGAAACAGTATACATGTTTCATAGGCCATAAGTATATATCAAAGACCTACTAAGAAAATAATCTGTAGTAAAGTAGGCATTACTTATATATTTGTGACATTTCTATGTATATCGAAAAGGTCATTTTATGAGTGTCAAGAAGTTTGTTGTGGAGAAACCTTAATCTCTATAACACATGTCTGTGAGGAAAAGAAAGTCAAAGTGTGTGAATGCAATGTGGAATCCTTTTTATTGATATTGTTACTTTAATAAGTATATCATATGTTGAGTCAGGTAGTTGTGGCCCATGGCTTTAATTTCAGTATTCATGATGAAGGGGAAGATGGATCACAAAATTTTGTGATCAGCCTGGTCTACAAAGTGAGTTCCAGGCTATCCAGGTCTACACAGAGACATTATGTATCAGAAAACCTAGGGGAAAAAAAAGAATATATGTTACGAGCCATGTGAATTTAGAATATGGAAAGATGAAACATACCTCTCTCTCTTAGGACATTGAGAAGAAATAAAAGATATTCAGTAGTCATTACTTTGAGAATAATTGTTGAGTGTGAAACCAGTTTGAAATTTATCAGTATTCCATCATCATCTGAAAAATATCAACAAATACACTGCAGTAAATCCATATGAATGTGTGAATGTTTCCATTTGTACTGGTATATTTGGCCAGTGTATTATGATTTATACAATGGAAAAATTGATAAAAGCAATAAATATGTCAAAGGTCTGCGATGGTCCAATTATTTTCAATTATGTGAGAAATCTCATGTGAACATATGCAGTAAATGTGGGCCATGAAATAAAGGCTCATACTCTGAATCACAGGTATCTTCTTTGAAAGCAAGACAATACCTCATGAGGGAAGCATTACGAAAGTAAATTTCAATATCTTAATCTTGTCTACACGTAGGCCGAATTATAAATTTATTTTATGCATGTACTAAGTTTCTTTAGTATCATGCATGTGGTAAAGTTTTACATATGCTAATTATCTTTGCAGTAATAAAAGAAGCCATACGGGAGTGAATCCTGTGAATATACACAATGAATGTATGAATAACTTTGTATTTTACAGGCATCTTCAAAGGCTTGAAAAAATTCACACTGGAGAGAAACCATATAGAAATCTTCAGTATGGTGAAGTCTTTTCATGCCAATGTTTCCTCCAACTCCGTGAAAGAAAACATTCGGTAGAGAAAACCTATGAATGTAGTCAATGTGGTAAAGTGTTTGGAAGACTTACTATGCTTAAAAGACATTTTAGAACATATAGTGGAGAGAAATCACAAGATTGTAATCAATGTGGTAAAGTCTTTTCACTATGCAATCATCTCAAAAAAACATAAAAGAACACATACTGGTGAGAAACACTATGAATGTAGTGAATGTGGTAAAGCTTTTTCACAACACTGGTGTGTAGTGAGATGGTCCTTCTGTGGCATTGATCAAGCCCATTGGGGGGTGGAGCCATGGGCAGAAGTGACCTGTGGAAGGAGTTCGGAGAGAGAGCCTGGAAAAGCTCTCTTCCTGGCGTGACTCGGACAGGAGAGAATAGGGTTGAATTTCCTGGTGTTCATCTGTCTAGGTTATAAGTTATTTCTCCCTGAATAAATATTCGGACTATTTGTTTATCCTGATCCTTATTTAACCACGATATCTGATGTCAGAAGCGGGATTAGGATTTTCACAGGACCTGAGTGAAACCCAGGCGGCAGACGCTGCTCCCCTCCACCACATACCCCAATGGGCAGGGTTTAACCAGGTGTACTCACCACAGCTTTGGGACATTTGCCTCTTCCTTATGGCAAAGGAGATCTTTGCCGCGAAAGTGGATCTGATAAGGCACTCACCACTTCTCATTTTTTGCCCATTTCCGCACAGCACTTTGCATTTGTGCACAGCCTCTGGGCACCTGCCCTGCTTGCGCGTTTTCATGCCCTTAGTCTTGTGTTCCAGCAATTCTAGAAGTCTCCTTTTAACAAAATTTCACTTGCCATAGTTTGTTAATAGCTATTCTATAGGACCGGAATCAGAAGGATCATCTGCTGCCGGACAAAGTTTGGCGGTATACTTCTAGGCAGAACTGGGATCAGACGGGCCTCGGCGGCTAGGCACTATTTGCTGGCACACCTCCAGGCATAACTACCACAAGCTGAGATCTACAACTAAAAGCATCAAAGTTCCAGGACAGCAGAATTACACCTAAAGTAATTGTAACATCCTTTGTAATTTAAGCTGATATAAAATCTGAGATAAATGGTTCCATAACTATGGCAGATAATTTTACAATGCAGAACTTTAGGAATTATTTTACTTCATATGTAGAAGGGATTTTAGAAGAAGAAACTTATCACTGGACCAATATGTACTTTTATTTTGTAATAGCAATGGGTTTCATCATTAACATCATATTCTTAAAGAACTGGTTTGAGATTACAGCAAATAATAAGGAAATTGTACAAACCATAGGAGACTTAGGAACAAGGATTCGAAACATTGAAAATGATAGAATTCAAAGCATAGAAAGTATAGAAAGAAAGGTTCAGAATATTGAAGATGGCATTGGCGAGCTGACAGGTAGAATTTGTTTCATGTCAGTTACTGCAATAACCAGAACAGAAACAATGCAATGTATTAACACACTAACAGAAACAGCTCGTTCCTGGTCTGAGGAAGCTATTATAAGTTTAAACAACTGGAACATCAGATAGAAAGACTAGATGATAGAATCTCTTCCAATCCAGAGGATAATGGCAAGCTAGCAGATAGAACATTGTTTCTGGAAGGCAGTTCACATGCCATTCAGATAATATGTAAGGATGAGAAGATTAAAAACATGGAATCATTTGTAGTTTGAGAAAGTAAGAAACTGACTGATGCAATGAAGTCTCTAGAAAGTAATTTTATTCAAGAAGTACAGACACTCAAAGAAACAATGGTGAATAGATTTCAGGCTTTAGAAGACCTTCATTCTAATACATCAGAAGAAGAACTACAGGTAACAGGGCATGAAAAAGACTTAATAATTTCCACACCATTTAGGGTCATGGGATCTTTCCCTGTATCTGTTAATGAAAAACCAGCAATGAAAAAAAACCCAAAAGGTGTCGTTGCATATCAGTGGGAACCAATACTATGAAAGATTTAAAAGTTATAAAGGAAGCAGTAGTCTCTTATGGCATGCACTCACCTTATGTGAAGCAATTAGTAGAATCTTGGGCAAGGACTAACAAGGTAACTCCTAAGGATTGGGATCAATTAATATCAGCTGTCCTTGAAAACCCTCTCAATTAGAATGGAGGGCTTTATGGAGAGAGGAAGCAAAAGCTCTTGAACTTCAGGGCTTAAAGAAAGGTTATAAAGCTCCCCAAGATAAAATTCTTGGTGAGGGTCTCTATGCTGACCCAGAAACCCAAGCTGCCTATGATGAACCCATCTTGTCTCTATGCAGTACAGCAGCTTTGAATGCCTGGGATAAGGTTCATGAATTAGGAGAGAGGATAGAACCCTATACCAAGATAAAGGAAGGACCTAGAGAATGTTTTAGTATCTTTATAGAAAGATTATCTAGGGCAGTACAATTAGAGATAGCAGACATAGATGCTAGGCGAATACACATAGAAACTTTAGCTTATACGAATGCGAATCCTCAATGCTTTGGCCTTTAAAAATGTGATCAGCACCCTTGGATGAATGGGTCCTATATACAGGCAACATTGAGTATAATGACAATAAGACTGAAGCATGGGTAGGAGAAGCCATATCTAAAAGTCAGAGAAGATATCAAGATAACAGAGTTTCTTACTCTGGTGACTTAGAAGCTTGGGTAGGAGAAGCCATCCCCAAAGGTTTGAAGAGATATCAACATGTCAGATGTTATAACTGTGGTAAGATAGGACATCTAAAAAGAAATTGTAGGCAAAGCTTCCCTAGAAATAACACCCCCAGGAATGAATCAAACAGAAGGCCTCAGCCTCTTGGGTTATGTAGAAGGTGTGGCAAAGGCAGACACTGGACAAATGAGTGTAGATCGACCAGAGACAAGCAAGGAAACCCTTTACCATCGGGAAACTCCTTGGGGGGGCCTCTCGAAGGCCCCCACGTCACAGGTGGTTCGAACATTCCCAGTCACAGTGGAAGACAATCTCCCACAGGACAATTAGAAAATTCTGTGCCTATTATAAAAACTCATACTGCTCTGGATGACGAACTAGTGACGGAAGTTGAATCAAACATGACAGAAGGAAATGAAAAACGTATATTTTGGCAAACTGCTATAAATAGTCATAGGCCTAGATTGATAGTTAAGATGAATAATAGACTGTTTGAGGGTCTGGTGGACACAGGAGCTGATGTAACTATCATATCTAATAAATCTTGGCCTCAAAGATGGCCCCTGCATGAGGTAAATGTTCAATTCTTAGGGATTGGAACCCTGTCTCAGGTAAAACAAAGCACGAGATGGTTTGACTGTATAGGACCAGAAGGACAGAGAGGGAGGTTGAGACCATATGTGGCTGATGTAGTGATAAATTTTTGGGGTCGTGATCTATTACAGCAATACAGCAATACACAGATTAACATTCCTCCTGTATTAGATAGGAACCATAGACGACCTCATGATTGTGGAAAGAATACTGTTAAGTACTATACAAGACAGAGACCAAATATCCAGGCAGTACAAAAACAAAATACAAATGCTGAACAAACAGAGGAACCAAAAGCCCTACCTTTAAAATGGCTAACAGAGGATCCCCTCTGGGTAGGACAATGGCCTATGGCTTCTAAGAAGTTAGAAGCTTTAGAAAGCCTGGTTCAGGAACAGCTAAATGCTGAACATATTGAGGAATCAACCAGCCCTTGGAATTCTCCTGTATTTGTGATAAAAAAGAAATCTGGTAAATGGAGAATGCTTACAGACCTGAGAGCCATCAATAAAGTTATCCAGCCAATGGGCTCTCTACAGCCTGGAATGCCCTTGCCTTCTTTGATACCCAAAGAATGGCCTATTATAGTTATTGATTTAAAGGATTGCTTCTTCACTATACCTTTACAAGAACAAGACAAAGAGAAATTTGCCTTCACCGTACCTAATTATAATAATTCTCAACCGGTGAAGAGATATCAATGGAAGGTTTTGCCACGGGGAATGCTAAATAGCCCCACCCTGTGCCAATATTTCGTACAAAAACCGTTAGAAATAATTCGTAAACAGTTTCCACAATCCATAATCTATCATTACATGGATGATATATTGTTAGCTGACTCTAAAGGAGAAATATTAGAAAAAAATATTTGAGAAAGTAAAGGAAGTTTTACCTCGCTGGGGATTACAAATTGAACCTGAAAAAATACAAAAAGGAGAGTCTATCAACTACTTAGGATATAAAATAGGTCTACAGAAAATTAGACCACAAAAAGTACAGATCTGAAGAGATCGCTACCAGACGCTTAATGATCTTCAAAAATTACTAGATTTCTCAACTGCAATCCATAATTGGAGTAGAAGGGCATGATTTGAAAATCTTGAAAATGGCCCTAAAAGGAGATAAGGACTTGAATAGTCCACGAATACTATCAGCTGAAGCTGAGAAGGAATTAGAATGGGTAGAAAAGAGGATACTAGAAGCACATGTGGACCGTGTGGATCCAAACCTAGACTGTATTCTGGTTATATTAACATCTAGAGAATATCCTTCAGGGATTTTGATGCAGAGAGAAGATATCATATTAGAATGGATATTCCTACCACATAAACAGAATAAAAAACTAAAAACATATATAGAAAAGATCTCTGACTTGATTATAAAAGGTAAATTAAGACTTCGTAAGCTAATAGGAAGGGACCCAGCAGAAATTATAGTACCTTTAACTAATGAGGAAATTTTTTCCTTATGGAAAGATAACGAATATTGGCAGAGAGCTTGCAGTAACTTTTTGGGAACAATTAGCAACAACTGTCCCAAAACTGAGAGAATCAAATTCATAAAGAAAACGATTTGGATTCTTCCACGCACTGTAAGAAAAACACCTATTTCTGGAGTTCATACATTCTACACTGATGCAAATAAATCAGGTAAGGCAGGATATAAATTAGGAAAAATTAGCAAAGTGGTTCAAAGCCCTTACAATTCTGTACAAAAGGCAGAATTGTATACCATTTTCATGGTAGTTATGGATTTTAAAGAACCCCTAAATATAGTTACTGACTCTCAATACGCAGAGAGGGTCGTTTTACACATTGAGACTACAGAATTTATTCCTGACAATACAGAATTAACTTCATTGTTTATACAGTTACAAGATACTATCAGAAAGAGGACTCTTCCTATATATATATGTATATATATATAACACACATCAGATCCCATACGGGTCTGCCAGGTCCTCTAGCACAAGGCAATGATGAAATTGATCGTTTATTGATAGGAAGTGTGCTAGAAGCCTCAGAGTTTCATAAGAAACACCACGTGAACAGCAAAGGTTTAAAAAACGATTTTTCTATCACTTGGGAACAAGCCAAGGAAATAGTAAGGAAATGTCCTACTTGCTCATTCTATAACCAAACTCCTTTACCACCAGGCAGTAACCCTAAATGTATAAATAGGAATGAAATGTGGCAAATGGATGTGTTTCATTTTGCAGAATTTGGAAAATTAAAATATGTACATCACACTATAGATACATTTTCAGGGTTTCAATGGGCTACTGCTCTGAGCTCTGAAAAGACTGATTCTGTTATAATGCACCTTTTAGAGATAATGGCCATTATGGGCATACCTGCACAAATAAAAACTGACAATGCTCCAGCATATGTCTCTAGCAAATTGAAAGAGTTTTTTGAGTATTACAAGATAAAGCACATAGCTGGTATACCACAAATCCTACAGGACAAGCAGTGGTTGAGAGATCCAATCGTACTTTAAAAGAAATGCTCCATAAACAGGCAGGAGGAACCAAAACACCCAAACACAGATTACATAATGCTTTATTAACATTAAACTTTCTTCATGCTGATGAAAAAGGAAAAACAGCTGCAGAAAGACACTGGACAATAGAAAAAACTTCTGAACTAAATCAGCCAGTGTATTTCAAGGATGTACTGACCTCAGAATGGAAAGCAGGATATGTGTTAAGTTGGGGTAGGGGTTTTGCATTTGTATCTACAGGAGAAGAAAAACTATGGATACCATCTAAGTTAATCAAGATCCGAGTTGAACAAGAGAAACATCTTAATGAAGAGAAATGACAAGTCATCCAACAAACTAGGTCCTATGAGGTGTGCTGAAGCCTCTCAAAGGTAGGGGAAGTGTTCTGTTCTTGTTTTTACAGGAAAACAGAGAAAACCTATCATCAAACAGCCAAAAAACACTGAACATGTAGGTGCCTACAGAAGAGAAGACAGCTCTTCAGAAACAATCACTTAAGGAAGCAGAATCTGATAAATGGTCAAAAAAAATATTTAATTGTAGTAAACTATTTCTATATAGAAATCTATTTCTCTCTACTATCTAGTATTCCTGAAGTCCCAAATTTTGTAAACCAATGCTGGCTTTGGAGTTGGATTTGGCTTTCCTTCTCTAAATTCAAGCATGTTGTTAAGTTTAAATTCATGGTTTCTGCCTTAAATCAAGAAGCCAATTGGTGTAAGGCAGAAGAAAACAAAATCTGGGGACTCATATCTTATATGCAATTTTCTCTCTGAAATCCTAATTTTCTCACATACTTTTAATGCTTATTGTTGTCTTTCCCTAATGCATACCTTAAAACTTGAAAATTTTACTTTAATATTGATGTGTACCTTTTCTACAAGGAATAATAATGATTCCTAACAGCAGTCTTTGAACTCTCCGGAAAGAAGATGGGGCCCCACATCATCGTTTCCACTTGACTCAACCTGATGCATCGGAACTACAAACATCACCCTAAAACTGGTTTGAGACTGTTTTGCTCGAGACAACTCATGACTAGCTCTCTGTAATGGTGCACCTTTTTATTATACCCTGGGCAGAGTTTCAAATAGAACTACAGTCAAGAATTTTCTGCCACACAGTGACTAACTACATATGTCACAGCCAGTTCTGTTGAGAAATTTGGTTGCTAAAAATTTTCTTCCTACAGGATCCATTGGAGCAATCATCGTCCCATTTCAGCAGGAAGTAATCTTAATATGACTACGCCCCCTTTCCCTACCCTGGGAATTTTGGGATAATAGTCATCGTCTTTGTGTTGGTTTTAGTTATTTGGGATTGGGTGATGCTTACACTCAGGTTTATCTTTTAGACAGGAATAGGGAATGGTTGGTAAAGGTATGGTTTAGATGGGATATAGGTAGATTAGCCTATTTTCTTGAGAATTTGAGTAAGAATGAGATAGTATTTTACAGCTTACATTGTTGTGTATTCTTATGTGGTAAGCTATGTAAAATTAAGTTTATATTTTGTTATATTGTGTTAAATATTTCCACTTACAATGTTTTATGCACATTATTTTTTACCATATCCTATGTATGTATACTTTTCTTGTGTTCAAGACATTTTGTATATTGATACAATTTGGGATATTTATCTTGCTGCCCTTTATAATTCTACCTCTTGTCTTGACATGTAGGTATATGTAAATAGTTATATTGTTTAAGTATTTGTTCCTGCTTTACTCAGGAAAGTTTTAATCAGTCTTTTTATCTAGTTCCCGAGTATTACAGATTATCTTCACTCACATTTCCTGTACCTATGAGATTAGTCAGATATAGATGCTTAATCTTCAATCACTTCATAGACATGCAGAAAATGGCATTTAAATGTTTTAATATTAGTACTCCTTTGACATGAGACACTGTTGCTCCTGACAGCACCGTGCGCTTTCCCGAAAATATGTTGGACACTGTTGTTGCTCCTGCTGGAGTTCAATCTCGCCTCAGCTAATGGCCTGTTGGGCATAGAATTGCCCCCACCTTGACCACGGATTTGGACATACAGTCCTATGTGCTTGCAGGAGACAAATATAGAAGACTTCTTGACCTTGCCAAGTCAGGGTAAGACAGCCATTCTATTTCCATGCTGTTGTTGTGGTCTGTCAAGTTCTCTTGGCCTTAGCCAAATCTGGGTCACTGTGAGACCTAGGGAGACTGTTCAGGTGGCTTGCTGTTTCTTTCCTTGCTGCACCTTTTGGAACTTGTCCATCCGCATTTCCTGTCTACTCTAGTATTGTTAATTTCCTTCTCAGGTCTTGATGAGGTTGAAGATTAAACTATCACAACTATTATTCTCTCTTCCTAGTTAGATATATTAGATACCAGACTTATGTTTTCCAGCTTAGGACAACTCTATTGTAAATTCCATTATGCCCTCACCCTAGGACTAGATATGTAGGTCATTTTGTTCTCGATTTTCCTTTTCTTAGAGCACACTTGTTATTCACTGTTTTGTATATAGTTTTGTATTAAGCCTAAATCTTTTCTTTAGACTAAAAGGGGAATTGTAGTGAGATAGTCCTTCTGTGGCACTGACCACACCCATTGGTGTGACCTGTGGAAGGAGGTCGGAGGGGGCCAGGAAAGGCTCTCTCTTTCTGGCTTGACTCGGACAGGAGAGGATCGGGTTGAATTTCCTGGTGTTCATCTGTCTAGGTTGTAAATTATTTCTCCCTGAATAAACATCTATTCAGCCTATTTGTTTATCCTGATCCTTATTTACCACAATATGGAGTAGTCCGACTTATCTCTTCCTGCAATAATAATTTATTTAAAAAATTAAATTGATAATTAATGAGTTGGTGTTTTATATGAACACTGATGAGATGGCACCAAAGTCATAAACGTATCGCTGATATAATGATCTAGTTACATAGCTAAATGATGAAGTAATGAGATGATGTTACATCATCAACTCGCAAAATCTGCTCCAAAAGGTACTTATGGTCCATAACATTACCTGTACTTTAAATATGTTAATTAAATGAAGAATTATTATTTAACCTCCTAGTTTAACAGTTAAATAAGCAAGTGTAGTATTAGATGATATGATGGTCTGGCACGATGGACTCCCATAAGGAGGCTCAAAACTCCAGTTATCACTAAATACATAATGACAGATTTTAATAATTAAATGAATAAACATTAAACAAGTGGATGATGTTTTATACATGAAGCCTAAAAGATTGCTCAATACTGAAGAGTCTTTCAGTTCTTAATTATAGATTTGAACAAAAAAAATGAAAGAATAAAGAAATAATTTCTCACAATACACCCATATTGAGATAAAAAAATATCAACATTGATTTAAATAAATAAATAATTAAATCACACGAGACAAGTAACACCAACAAGTTGGATCAAGACTCCACTCTTCCTTGAGTAGAAAATACAGATTTGAATACTGAAATAATCAGAGAGATTGTCTGTCACACTTGAGGCACACAAAACGGCATCAAACTTCAGGGTTCACAGATTATATAATGATACAATTTATTAATTACAGCTTTAATATGTAAGTCATTGACCTTTTTTTTGTATCATCAATTCCTGGGCAGACTTGCCAGATCTGAAAAAGTATGCTGTCATCACGGATTTTTAACATTCCGTAAGTTAATCGTCAGATAACCGTACTGTCTTTCCTGATGAATACTTTTGGCCTGACAACATCTGAAGATATCATTGAATTTTTAATTATAGAATTGAACAAAAAAATGAATGAATCATGAGATAATTTCTCATAATTCACTCATAGAGATATAACAAAATGATATCACAATTAATTTAAATAATTAATTAATCATTTATATCACAGTACACATTTAACACCAACAAAGTGGATCCAGACTCCACTCTTCCTGGAGTACAAAAAGACAGGTTGGAGAAATGAAATAATCAGATATTTAGATTGTCTGTCACACTTGAATGACACAAGGTGGCACCAAACATTAGGGTTCACAGTTTATATAATGAAACAATTTAAGAATTACATCTTTCCTTATGTAAGTGGTTGAAATTTTTTGTATCATCAATACCTGGGCAGATATGCCAGACATGATAATGTACGCTGTCATCACAGATTTTTAAAATTCCATGAGCCAGTAATCAGATAATCATACTATCTTGCTGGAAGAACTCTGTTGCCCTGACATCATCACCAGTGCCTGATTCTCTGTTGTGGTGCGGAAGGACCTAAGATGATGGGCCCATACCTGGCGTAGCAGTACTAGCTATAAATGTTTCTATCAGCTGAATAGATGGCTGCAACAGGGGCCTCACCAGCAGAGCTGAGAGAGAGATGTTCTTCCGTGTTCTGGGTCGTCATCCTTTTTCGAGGTCTTGGTGATGGTGCTGACCTTTTGTGCCACTACTTCTTCTAATGGTAGACCACAACCAATGTGAAGATGTGGAGGAAGAGCAGGGAGTTAAACACCCAGACCACGATGCCTGCCTTGGTGAAGTCCTTGTACTACTCTGAGGGCACCCTGCAATCTTCTGGCCTCAATCACCCAGAATCCCTAGTACTCTGGGGGATGCATAGATCATTCACAAACTGCTGTGTCCATGTCTTCAGCCTTCCTAAACTTATCCTTGACAGATTTTTGCACCCTAACCGTAATTGGTGATAGCACTGTCTGTCGTTTAAATAATTTAAATAATTATATAAGTCAGTAATAGCTAACTGTCACAATAAATAGGTGATGTAGCATTTAACTGGCAGGGAACTTGGCCAGACTCCAGTAGTGAAGGATGTCATCATCATCAAAAACAAAACAAAACAAAACTAAACAAAACAAAACAAAACACAACAAAACAAAAAAAAAACCCAATTAATCATAAAATGTGATGATATTGCACATTAATTCCACAAGAGGGAGCTTTACAGGACTCTTCATGGAATAGAGGATTATTGGTTTACATAATTATACAAATATTTACATTGCCTTGGGTGTTAACAGGAATTGTCAATTTAAATACTGTAATTATATAATTAGATGATCTGTCCCACTTGACCCCACAAGGTGGCACCACATTCCAGGTGTCAAGGATGATATAATCATTTTTTATATAATTAAATAATCAAATAATGAGTTGATGTATCATCACCCCTTCCCTAATGTGGCTCCAAACCAGACTCGTGAACAATGCTGTCACGATTAATGTAAATAATTTAATTGCATAATTTATATTTAGATGGTCTAAAACACTTGACTCAAACATCATGGAACAATAATCCACCGATCTTTGATTATCTAATGTCCTCTTTTAATAATTAAATAATAACATAATCAGAGGATGAAATGGTCTGCCATACTCAACACACGTTGTCTCTCACTTGACTCCCACAAGATTAATGTGAAACTCCCCAGTTCATCCCTTATTTCATCGCAGAGTTGAGTAGTAAAATGTGTAAAAGCTGAAGTGTCATTGTGTATGCAGGGTTTTAGAAGATATCACACATTTAATGTTGGACAGCTGCCTCAAAGGAGATGATCTGCAATCCAATAATCCCTAAGTCTACTATATCGAATTGATTATCAACCTCCTGAAGGAAGTTAACAATGGAAAAATCACCTTTTGATTAATAAGTATGAGTCTTATTATCTTTGAATCCATATTTTTTCCTTAGGAGAGAGAGCATTCTTAAACCAAAGTCTTTGATCTGTTTCTACATGGACTATGTTCTCTGATAATAGGTAACCTGGAAGTGGGTAACCAGTAATAGCTGTAGGCAAACTTCCAGTGATTTGGCAATGACTTGGTTAGGAATATCAAATATTCTCATTAAAATTTTAGGAGATAGTTATCTTGGGAAATTGTATTGTCCCATGGTAACACTTTATCAGAGCTGCTCTCTGGTTCTCAGCCCATGGTACCAGGATACATAATGCAAGCAGGGTTGCCAGGCAACATTTATGATCCAACATTCAGTCACATTCTAGTGCACCTCCCACATGCTAAAATTAGCATGCACACCTTACAGCCCAACTGGTTTTCTCACGAAAACAAAGCAGGGCTCTTTCTTTTGAGT
Organism: Phodopus roborovskii; assembly: GCF_943737965.1. Classification (NCBI taxonomy): domain Eukaryota; kingdom Metazoa; phylum Chordata; class Mammalia; order Rodentia; family Cricetidae; genus Phodopus; species Phodopus roborovskii. The sequence goes on along the minus strand of NW_026126364.1, from coordinate 108,568 downwards.
TATACATATTTACCTGTCTATCAAGCTACAAAGTGCCTAGAGTTATTTAAGCATGAAAAATGTGGCAAGCCATAGCCCCTAGGTGGTGCCTGGCTGGATGCCAGGTATTCAGAGTTCAGCTGTTAACAAGCCAGCCAGCCCTAAGGTGGTGACAGGCTGGATGCCAGGTAAATCGGAGCTTAGCTGTAAACAAGCCTTATTTGGAAGTGCATGTTGGATCTGGTCTGCTTCCTCCTTCTTTGGACAACCCAGGATCACCTGGAGGCATGAGCTGATTGGGCAGTGAGCGCATATTTAAGGACTTGTTGGAGTTGGAAGGAGCAGATTCTGATGTATAAAGTACCTGAAGAAACTGCTTGAAGAAGAGTCATGGTCCTGTTCCCTTGCTGGCAGAGGTAGATGCCACAGAAAAACGAAAGCATCATTATGCCACTCAAGTACATTGATGAGTATGTAAACCTATTTTCTATGCTTCTATTTTCTCATTTCCAGGATGGAAACAATACCATTAACTGCCTCTACCATAATCCTTTTCTCTTTTCTTCATTTTCTTACCTTTAGAACAGCTTGATCACACGGTTTCTTGGAGTAGTTTTGATTTGCATTTGGCTGATGACTAAGGATTTTGAGCACTGTATTATGTTTCTTTCTGTCATTTGTGATACCTCAATTGATAATTCCCTATTAAGTCCTGTAACCCAATTTCTAATATGGTTATTTTGGGTTATTTTGAGTTTGTGGTGGCTCATGTTATCAGCCTGACAGAGTTCATTCGCTAAGAATCTCATCATGAGATTATTAAATTATTCAAGTTTGAAAGCCGGTGTTGACTGTGTCCTTCATGGGTCAGTTCTTTTGCAAATTCTCAGGAAATGATGATGCAAAACGATAGATTTGTTTAAAGTGTTTAATCATTTGATCAATAAAAATCTATTATTACGTAATAAGTACAACACTCACTGGCTATCCCAGTGTCCCTTATCCTCTGGGCACTGGTTCTTGTACCAATCTCCTGCTGTGTCAATCGCACAGCAGCCAAACCCATAACAGATGACACCATCATTCTTTACCTAATCCAATAAGTCAATAATTGGATAGTCCTGCATACTTAACTTTCATAAGATGGAACCAAACTCCAGTGATTGTCAAGGAAGTAATACTTAGAAAATTAAATAATGTCACACGATTATCACCCAGGGAGGAATGGCCAGACTCCAGTCATGAAGGACAACATGTTCATCGATTTCAATAATTAATATATAATGAGAAATAAGTGAATAATGACATGATGGTGCATACTTAAATCCCACATGGAGAAGTTGAACTGAACTCTTCGTGGAATAATGATTTATTTAAAAAATTAAACTGATAATTAATTAGTTGGCACTTTATATTAGCTCTGACAAGATGGCACCAAAGTCGTAAAGCTGCAGCTGATGTAATGATCTATTTAAGTAGCTAAATAATCAATCAATGAGATGATGTTACACCATCAACTCCCAAAATCTCACTCCAAAAGGGACTTATGGTCCATAATATTATCTTGTGTCTAAACAAGAAGTGTCAATTTAAATAATATAATTATGTAATTACATGATCTGTGGCACCAAACTCCAGTTGTCATGGATGATATAATCATTGTTTTATCTAACTAAATAATCAAATAAAGAATTGATGTAACATCATCCACTTCCTTAATGTGGATTAACCAGACTCATGAATATTGATGTCATGATTAATTTAAATATTTTACTTACATAATTAATATGTAGATGGTCTGAAATACTTGACTCCCATATCGTGGAACCATAATCCACTGACCATGGATTATCTATAGTCCTATTTTCATAATTATAACATAATCAGACGATGAAATAGTCTGCCATACTCAACACACGTTGTCTCTCACTTGACTCCCACAAGATTGTGTGAAACTCCCCAGTTCATCCCTTATTTCATCGCAGAGTTGAGTAGTAAAATGTGTAAAAGCTGAAGTGTCATTGTGTATGCAGAGTTTTAGAAGATATCACACATTTAATGTTGGACAGCTGCCTCAATGGAGATGAACTGCAATCCAATAATCCCTAAGTCTACTATAACAAATAGATTATCAACCTCCTGAAGGAAGTTAACAATGAAAAACTCACCTTTTGATGAATATGTGTGAGTCATATTATCTTTGAATCCATATTTTTTCCTTCTTAGGAGAGAGAGCATTCATAAATAGAAGTCTATGAACTCTTTCTCCACAGATATGTTCTCTGATATTAGGTAACCTTGAATTGGGTAACCAGTAAAAGCTGTAGGCAAACTTCCAGAGTTTTGGCTATGACTTGGTGAGGCGAATCATATGCTGTCTTCAAAATTTTGGATGATCATTGTCTTGGGAGATTGTAATGTCCCATGATAACACTTTCTCGAAGCTGCTCTCTGGTCCTTGGCCCATGTTACCAGGATACAGAATGCAAGCAGGGTTGCCAGGCAACATTTATGATCCAACATTCTGTCATATTCTAGTGCACTTCCCACAAGCTAAAATTAGCATACCCACCAATGGGTATTTTGATTTTCTCAAAAACAAAGCAGGCCTCTTTTTCTGAGTTATTCCTATTTACCTGTCTCTCAAGCTACATCATGCCTATAGTGATTTAAGCATGAAAACGAAAGAATCATTATGCCAATCAAGTACATTGATGAGTATTTAAACCTATTTTCTATGCTTCAATTTTCTCATTTGCAGAATGGAACTAATAGCATTTATTGCCTCTACGATAATCCTATTCTATTTACTGAAAAAAATAAATAAATTCTCCTCACTGTCTTACCTTTAAAGCAGCTTGATCTCATGGTTTCTCAGAGTTGTTTTTATTTGCATTTGGCTGATGACTAAGGATTTTGTGCACTCTCTTGTGTTTCTTTTAGTCACTTTTGAGTTCTCAATTGATAATAATTCTCTATTGAGTCCTGTATTCCACTTTCTAATATGTAGAGTTATTTTGAGTTGGTAGTGTGTGATGTTATCAGTCCGACAGAGTTCATTAGATAAGATTCTCTGATCCTGAGATTATTAAATTATTTAATTCATAAAATTGGTGTTGATTGTGTCCTTCATGGGTCAGTTCTGTTGCAACCTCTCAGAACCTGATGATGCAGAAATAATACAGTTTTTTTTAAAGTCGTTTAATCATTCCATCCTTAAAAATCTATTGTTACATAATCAGTAATCACTGGATAACCCAGTGTCCCTCATTCTCTGGGCACTGCTTCTGGTACCAATCTCCTGCTGTGTCAATCGCACAGCAGCCAAAACCATAATGGATGACAAAATCATTATTTATGTAATCAAATAAGGAAATAATTGGATAGTCCTGCATACTTCACTTTCATAACATGGAACCAAACTCCTGTGATTTTCAAGGAAGTAAAACTTATGTAATGCCACATGATTAACTCCCAGGCAGGAATGTCCAGACTCCAGTCATGAAAGACAACATCATCATTGATTTAAATAAGTAATATGTAATGAAAAATAATTGATTAATGACATGGTGGTGCACATTTAAACCCCACAGGCAGAAGTCAGACTGTTCTCTTCCTGGAATAATGATTTATTTAAAAACTTAAATTGATAATTAATTAGTTGGCACTTTATATTAACTCTGTCAAGATGGCACCAAACTTGTGAACCTATGGCTGATGTAATGATCTATTTCAATAGCTAAATAATCAAGTTAAGAGATGATGTCACATCATCAACTCCCAAAATCTGACTCCAAAATGGAGTCATGGTCCATGACATCACCTTTATTTTAAATGTGTTAATTAAATGATGAATTATTTTTTAATTTTCTAATTTTACAGTTAAATAGGTAAGTGTAGCATTTGATGAAGTGATGATCTGGCATGATTGACTCCCATAAGGAGGCTCAAAACTCCATTGAACACTGAATAAATAAAGACGGATTTTCACAATTAAATGAATAAAAATTAAACAAGTGGATGGCATTTTATACGTGACTCCTACGAGATTGCTCAAAACTGAAGAGATCATTGAGTTTTTAATTATAGATTTGAACAAGAAAATAAATGAATAGAGATAATTTCTCATAATTCAACCCTAGAGGGATAACAAAATGATATCACCATTGATTTAAATAAATAAATAAATAATGAAATGACAGGAGACAATTAACATCCACAAGGTAGAAAACCTTGCTCAGATGGATTCATTTTTCTAAATCAAATCCTACATGATTGCATTCTTTTACATGTACAAGTTCATGATAAAGGGATATTGTTGGTTGTATAAATGCCTTGGCATGTGGGTCAATTATGAGTGCTCACAAGAGAAAATATTCATGTGTGGAAATCTGTGATTACAGATTTGATTTAATTTTAATCATGTGATGTCAGTGTGTTGGTTTGTGACTGTGAATGCTTGTTCCCAAGAAAGTTAGACCCTTGAGTATTCCTTCATCAGGAACTCCAGAACATTCTCAAACACCAGACATACATCCTCGCAATGAGCTTGTCATAATTTTACTTTTCCATTCTCTATGCTGTACATATTTCACATGCTTTCATATTATCTTGATAACAGGTAATACGGAACAACTTACACTAAAGAAAACACATCTCATACAAACAATTTGGTGAATAATTTAGATACCATACTTGTCTTTAGTTTCAATAAACTACATTGTTTCATTTGAAGATGGGGTATTAATAAGTTCACTGAAACCAAGAGAAATGATAAATGTGTGTTTTCTTGGGAGACAACTTACACAGATGAAAATAAAGAAACATGGAAAGTTTCCTACTCAAGAAAACCTACTTTCTGGTCTTCTGACGAGTTCTGCAACACAAGAAGAGGTGAGGGGGAGAGAAAGAGGGAGGAAGTGAGGAGAGAAAAAGGGAGGAAGAGAGGGAGAGCATAACACATATTTCTCCACCTTCTGGTCATGTATTCAGAAACAAAGAACCATCATATGAGACAGATTCTGACTTCCTCAGGAGATGATCTGAGAAAAAAGCCTGGATTTTGAAGAAATTTTCCCTCTGATTGGTGGGTGTGCTAGAGGCTCTGATTGGTTAGGAAAACCTGAGTGACAGGACCAGGTGTGCACAAGAGACACAGTCCATTGAGGGAGGCTTTGGGAAGGTTACCAAATATTTCAAATTTTTAGCATATATATAAAAGTCTATAGAGCTTCCATGTAAACAACCCAGACTCCCTGAGTATATGGGTGTTGTTTTGATTCTTGCTAATTTTGATCGCTAGGATTGATGTGGGGTGGGAAGAGAAAGGAGTCCATGGGCTCACACTCAGGAGGTGTGGGTGAAGAACTTTTCTCTTAGCTGCCATCCTGTATACCTCAGGCATCTGTTCATTGAAGTGTCATAGAATGTGGTTTGGGCAAGGTGCAGTTAGCACCGTGCCAAGCCAGATCTCTATGAGTTCAAGGCCAGCCTGGTCTACAGAGTTCCAGGACCAGCTCCAAAACTACAGAGACCCTGTCTCAAAGAAACAAATAGATAGATTGATGCTGCCCATATGTAGGTGTTGACTGAGTTCTGTAACCTGACAAATACATTTACAATCAATGATCTGTTTCTCAAACCTCTGACCTGACATAACTGTGTCAAGCAGGATTGGACACATGACAGTTTCCTCATTGCCAATTAAATATTATTTGCCTCAAAATAACCTTCCAAAACTGTGCTCCCAAACTAATCTGTATTCATACACATGACAGGGATGAAAACTTGCTGAGAAATTACAGAATCACAACCCCTATCACATTCTGGTCCTTTCTCATAAAGTTTACTAAACCCCCTGAATTTTTTCTCCATTTTTCCTACACAATAGGAAAAAGTGTACACAATAATCCATGCCTCCTACTCTTGCCTGGAAAAAAAAAATGGTCTACATGTGAATTGTTTTCCTATGACCACATTGTATATGACTTCATGATGGAAAGTGGAAAATTTTAAATGTCTTATGGGAATAGTTATTTAAGAATTTTGGAGATGTAATATATAGCACAGATGTTCATTGCTTTGGAGAGTAACAGACTTGTGTCAAAGACAATTGATTCAACATGGAGAGTTTGTCTCAGCAACATTATTTTCTAACAGGATGAAAATGCAGCTGTTCTCCCTTCCTAGAGAGAAATCCCTTCACACACTTGGGAGATTAATAAAGAAAAATCTCTTTAATGATGGCATGCATACATCTCTAGCTAATGCTCAAAGTAGACCCAGATTAGATACATTCGCATTCCACATACACAATCTTCCTTAAATATCTTTTGGGTCCATGGTCCAAGTTACACTTTGAACAAATTAAAGATAGACAGGGAACTTGTAGTTGTAGGCACTGAGATATATGGGAGGATTATATGGCAAAGAAACATCCTAGAGTGATTTCGTAAATACACCATTGACCTGGTCTTGAGCTCATTATGATCTGCCAACCTCAGCCTTCAGAGTGCAGGGATTTAAGCTTCTTCAGAATAGCATCTTGTATACTACTCCAAGGGGGGATGGGAAGAATGGAAGAAGATAGGGGACTTCTATGAAGTAGCAGGAAGCATCAGACCATGGGACAAATTCTGGAGGCAGATACTCAAATAACACTATACAAGAGGAACACAGGGTATCTCAAGAACATTACTGACTAAGCCCAACATGGCATTTCCATCAATAATGACAGCTCTACATGGTTGGAAAGCTTAGGTTCTCAGGATCTGAAGCAAACCCTCCATGAAAGCTGTGACTGCAGATCATTACCAGCTCTACCAAGCACACTCCTGGTTTCAGAGAAAGCTCTGCTTTTTTTTTTGTCAATATATTAGGCCCTTAGGGAAGCCTCCCAAGAATGTTCCTCCTCCATGACTGAGTGCCTAAATGAAAGCCATGTGATGAACTGCATGATAGGGCAATTCCTTAACATGACAATGATTTGATTCTCAAATAGTTTTCACCTGGTGTCCTTTGCCCACCTTGAATAACAATGCTTATCTCAAGAAGAACACTGTAACTTCATGGCACAACAGGCTTTAAGGTTGCTTTTGACAGTGTAATGCCTCCTTGAGCACCTTTTTAGAGGCCTGTTTTTCATAGAACAATGGGCATAATAGCAGATTATAAATCAACAGTGGCTCATTTGTAACATTTTGGACCCAAATGTCTAGACAATCCTCTTAAATAAATGTGTATTCTACCATCCTGATTTCTAACAGAACTTGTTATTATACAATTATCTTTGGAGTGTCTTAGAGGCAGTCGTCTGTAAGCTAAAATCTACCTTGTGAGACTTACGATTTATTTCCAACATTTGGTAAATCATTTATACAAACAATTTTACTCATGTACATCATGGCATGTAAGTAGAGTACACTGAACAAAAGGGAAGCATTTTACAACAGCCACAGTAATGCATGTCAACAAATAAATGTAAAATGCAAAGTGCTAAATGTCTTGAAGATACTAGAGAAATGAGGCCTCTCCAAGGTTGGCAACCTTTAGGATAAACATAGTAAAAATGGCAATCTTGCCAAAACCTAACTACAGATTCAATGCAATCCCCATTAAAATCCCACCACAATTCTTCACCAACTTGAAAGGATAATAATGGAAATATGAAAAAAAAAAAAAAAAGACCCAGGATAGCCAAAACAACTCTATACAATAAAAAAACTTCAGAAGGCATCAGCATTCCTGACTTTAAGTTCTACTACTGAGCTATAGTTCTGAAAACATCCTGGTATTGGCACACAATTACACAGGTGGACCAATGGAATCGAATTGAAAATCCTGATATTAACCCACACAACTACGAATGCCTGATTTTCGAAAAGCAGCTAATATTATACAATGGCGTGAGGACAGCATCTTCAACAAATGGTGCTGGCACAATTGGATGAGGGTGTGTAGAAGACTGCAGATAGATCCATGTCTGTTGCCATGCACAAAACTCAAATCCAAATGGATCAAAGACCTCAACATCAATCCAGCCACATTGAACCTCTTAGAAGAGAAAGTAGGAAATGCTATTGAACAAATTTGTATAGGAGACCTCTTCCTGAACATAACTCCAGGGCACAGACACTGACAGCAACAATTAATAAATGGGAGCTCTTCAAACTTAGAAGCTTTTGTAAGGCAAAGCAGACTGTGGACAAGACTAAACTGCCACCCACAGACTGGGAAAAGAATTTCACCAATCTTATATCGGACAAAGGGCTGATCTCCAAAAAATACAAAGAACTCAAGAAACTAGTCAACAAAACACCAAATAGCCCTATTTAAAAAATGGGATACAGAACTGAAGAAAGAATTCTCAATAGAGGAAACCAAAATGGCTGAAAGACACTTAAGGAAGTGCTCAAAATCTTTAGCTATCAGGGAAATGCAAATCAAAACAACTTTGAGATAATATCTTAATCCTGCCAAAATGGCTAAAATTAGAAACACCAATGACTACTCATACTAGACAGGATGTGGAGAAGGGGGAACACTCCTCCACTGCTGGTGGGAGTGTAAACACTTACAGCCATTTCGGAGATCAGTATGGTGGTTCCTCAGGAAAATGGGAATTAGTTTACCACAGGACCCAGCCATCCACCTCTTAGGCATATACCCAAAGGATCCACATCCATACCACAAAGACATCTGTTCAACTATGTTCTTAGCAGCACTGTTTGTAATAGCAAGAATGTGGAAACCACCCAGAAGCCCCTCAATTGAAGAATGGTTAATGAAGATGTGGCACAGCTACACAATGGAATACTACTCTGCAGAAAAAAGTAATGGTAACTTGAAATTCACAGGCAAGTGAATGACACTTGAAGAAACCATCAAGAATGAGGAAACCCAGACACAAAAAGAGGAAAATAGTATGTACTGACTCATATATGGATTTTAGACCTAGAGCAAAGGATCACAAGCCCTTAATTCACACCATCAGAGGAACTAGGATACATGGTGTATTCTCAGAGATCCAAATAAAGTCACTCACAGAAGCGTAAAGGGACAAGTCCCCCAGAGCACAGGGGAAGTGGGGGGGGGTCAGCGAATGGAGAGAAAAGTGGGAGAATGCGAATGGGAGGAGAGGAAAATATGTGCGACTAGGAAGATTTAGCCCTGTTAGGAATAGAAGACAGGAGAGAGAGAGAGAGAGAGAGAGAGAGAGAGAGAGAGAGAGAGAGAGAGAGAGGCATATAATAGGAAGCCAGTATTGGTTTGAGGATAAAATTGCACACAAAGAAAGGCCTAGAGAACTACAAGACTGCCACCCACTAACAGTTTGAAGTTCCTTGGAAAGGATAACATAAATGTCCTTCCTGGATATAGAGATCAACAACTAACTTACACATGGAGCCCTCTTCTAATTCCTGTTGGAAACAGGAGCAAACACCCATACATAAACACTGAGTCAAACTAGAACCCAGATGCAGATGGAGAGGACAAGACCAGACACAAACACATAGAAACAGCTTACCTGAACAGGGAGGAGGTCATGGGCCACCAGACTGACAGCTGGGAAGGCAGCATGGGACTGACTAAAGCCCTCCTGAATATGGGTCTCAGCCAGAAGGACTGAGAAGTCTAAAGGACCTCAGACAGTGGAGCCAGGATGTATCCCTGGTGCACAAAAGGCCCTTGAGAGCACATCCCCCATTGAGGAATAACTGCCTTAACCTTGAGACAGGAGAGAAGCTCTAGTCCATACTTTACATGACCTGTCAGATCTACAGGACCCCAACTGGATGGCATTCCCCTACATATGGAATTGGGGTGCGGGGATGGGAGGGTATGGTGGTTAGAGTGCATGTGAGAGGGCAGATAGCGTTAAATTGAGGGAAGGAGGGAGGGAGGAAGGGACATAGGGAGGGAAGGAGAGGAAACTGTGATCGACATGTAAAATAATAAATTAAATAAAAATGATCACTGTTACAAATATGTTCAACAATTTCTCTTAAATTATCTAGTACAAATCACTTATTCAATTTTAATAGGTTTTTTGGGGTTAATGGATTGTCTTAACTATAGTGTACTTAATTTTTTAATTGAAATTTTAAAGGAATTTCAAATTTAAAACAGCATTGTGCAGTGAGTTGACTTGTCTCAAACCCTATTAAAAAGGCATTTCAAATTAAATAAGGAAGTCTCTTGCACTCCAAACATGTCTTTTCTAATGCCTCACACCCTGCATTTATAGAGAACAGACTATGTACTTTGCTTATCATGAATTAATATTTACTTTTAGTTAGCCAGCAGGTGGAGCCATAACATGCCTAAAACAGAAATCATACTGCAAATGTCTTTCCTCAGACACCAAGTTTGTTTTAGTTTCTTCACTAAACTCTATAAATAAAGGAAATAACACCTTCAAAAATAAAAAAAAAAAGAAAAAGAAATTTACTGGAATCAAAGCAAAAATATCTGTTATATGTGTGTGTCTGTAATGTAACTGCAGGTTTTCAGACAATGGCATTTGTAGACTGGACGTCAACTTCGTGCGATCTATTTTGGTCTACAACTAGTGAAACACGGGAATCTTGAAATTCTAATTTTCTCAGGAAACTCATTGTGGAAAAAGACTCATGTCTTCCAAATGAGAACGTCTGTAATAAAGAAACATTGACTTCTTATTTGACTACATTATAGGAAAAACAGGAACTGAGAATGTGGGAGGGTTTTAAATATGGGGAATATTCACTATTTGGCTTACTTAGATTATTTAGTTTTGCATGTTTTTGTCTTCTTTCAAAGTCTGTTTTTGACCCTTTGGATGAATTATTAAACATATATTTTTTTATTGTTCCAAATTAGTCAAACAAAATAAATATGATTTAAAATGATATTATTTTGTCATTCTCTTCTTTTTAAGAATAGTGTTACTGTGACTCCCTACATGGCCCAGAACACACCAATATAGATGTAAGATTTCCTAGGAGATCAGAGAGATCTCCCGATATTGACTACAGAGTGCATGTCATTACATAAGTTGATTTAATTAATTGGCTTACTGAGGATGAGTGACTGACCGTCACCAGTTAGGGTAACCAGGACACAGGCTCTGGTGGTCACTCCAGCAACAGAAAAAATTTCTTATCAAATACATCATTTTTGCCTCAAAGTTCACTGATTTCCAAACATGAGAAATATTATCTTGCTCACCGTTGAGTCTGTTTTAACTTATCAAAGATCCTGGTAAAAATACTGCCTCATCCTGCAAATATTGAAACCAAGGCTGACAATGCTACATCACCTATATATTGTGACAGTTAGCTATTACAGAATTATTTAATTCTTTAAATTATGTAAGCGACAGACAGTGCCATCACCGATTATGATTAGTGTGCAAATATCTGTCAGGGACAAGGTTAGGAAAGATGTAGACATGGGCAGATCATTTTCTCAATGATCTATGCATCTCCCATAGTAAAAAGGATGCTGCATGATTGAGTCCAGAAGAATGCTCAGGGCCACTCGAGAAGTACAAGGACTTCACCAAGGCCGGCATGGTGGCCTGTGTGTTGACTACCTGCTGTACCTCCACATCTTCACATCGGTTGTGATCTACCATGAGAAGAAGTAGTGGCACTAGGAGGTCGGCACCATCACCGAGACCTGGCAAAAAGATGATGACCCAGAACACAGAAGAACATCTCTCTCTCAGATATGCTGGTTAACCCCCGGCTGCAGCCATCTTTTCAGCTGATAGCAACATCTTGGTTACTACATCTAGGCCAGGAATGGGCCCATTATATCAGATCCTGCAGCACCACAACAGAGATTCAGGTGCTGGTGATGATGTCAGGCCAACAGAATTCATCAGGCAAGACAGTATGATTATCTGACGATTAACTTGATGACAGCATACATTTCCATATCTGTCAAGTGTGCCCAGGATTTGAAGATACAAAAAAAGGTCAACGACTTACATATTTAAAGATGTAATTATTAAATTCTTTCATTATATAATCTGTGATCCCTGAAGTTTGGTGCCACCTTGTGTGATTCAAGTGTGACAGACGATTTAACTATCTGACTATTTCATTATACAAATCTGTCTTATTCTACTCCAGAAAGAGTGGAGTCTGGATCCACCTTGTTGGTTTTAAATTGTCTCTTGTGATTTCTTTCTTTCTTTCTTTCTTTCTTTCTTCCTTCCTTCTTTCCTTCCTTTCTTTTTTTTAAATCAATGTTGATATCGATTTGTTATCTCTCTAGGGGTTAATTATGAGAAATTATCTATTTATTTATTCATTTTTTGTTCATATCTATGATTAAGAACGCAATGACCCTTCAGTATTGAGCTAAACGCATACAACACCATTCACTGGTTTAAACTTTCTTCATTTAATTATGAAAATCTTTCATTATTTAATAAGTGATCACTGGAGTTTTGAGGCTCCTTAGTATTGCGGTAAATAAGGATCAGGATAAACAAATAGGCCGAATAGATGTTTATTCAGGGAGAAATAACTTACAACCTAGACAGATGAACACCAGGAAATTCAACCTGATCCTCTCCTGTCCGAGTCACACCAGAGAGAGCGCCTTCCTGGCCCCCTCCGACCTCCTTCCTCAGGTCACCTCCATCCATCGCTCCACCCCCAATGGGCGTGGTCAGTGCTACAGAAGGACTATCTCACTACACCTTAGGGTGTCCATCGTGCCAGACCATCACATCAACGAATACTACACTTACTTCCTTAACTGTTAAACTAGGAAATTAAATGATAATTCATCACTTAATTAATGAATTTAAAATACAGGTAATGTTATAGACCATAAGTCCCTTTTGGAGTCAGACTTTGGGAGTTGATGTAGCATCATCTCATTACTTCATCATTTAGCTATATAAAGAGATCTTTACATCAGCAATATGTTTAGGACTTTGGTGCCATTTTGTCAGTGTTAATATAAAATGACTAGTAATTTATTATCAATTAAATTTATTATCAATTAAATTTATTATCAATTAAATTTATTATCAATTTAATTTTGGACCTGGCCCTGGCCCTGGCCCTGGCTGTCTGGCCCTGGCCCTGGCCTTGGCCCTGCTCCTGGCCCTGGTCCTGGCCCTGGCCATGACACTAGCCCTGGCTCCGGCTGTTCTGGCCCAATACAAATCTAAACAACGCAGAGACACCAAGGGATCAAGCTACTCTAAAGATCAGAGAATGAAGAGGGCTTATTTCATTTTCAAAAAAGAGAACAAGTTTATCGTAGAGTAGACTAAATGTATTGCTTCTGTTCTAGGAAATAGAAAATTGAACCATAGGAAAAATGTTTAAAATACTCATCATTGTACTTGAAAGGCATAATGATTCTTTCGTTTTCATGCTTATATCACAATAGGCATGTTGTAGTTGGAGAGTCAGGTAGGTATAACTCAAAAAAAAAAAAACAAAAAAAAACAAAAAAACAAACAAACAAAAAAAAAAACAGGGAGCCCTGCTTTGTTTTTGTGACAAATTAGTGAGGCTTTAAGGTTACTCCTTAGGTGGGTATGCTAATTATGGAATGTGGGAGTGCACTAGTGTGAGAAACTCAGTGAGGCTGTAAGGTTAGTTCATCGGTGGATACACTCCTTTTAGCATGTGGAAGGGGCACTAGATTGTGACAGAATGTTGGTTCATAAATGTTGCCTGGCAACCCTGCTTGCATTCTGTATCCTGGTATCATGGGCCAAGGACCAGAGAGCAGCTTCTAGAAAGTGTTATCATGGGATATTACAGTCTCCCAAGATAACTATCTCCTAAAACTTTTAATGACAGCATTTGATTCACCTAAACAAGTCATAGCCACACCTCTGGAAGTGTACCTACAGATTTACTGGTTACCAAATTCAAGATTACCTAATTATCAGAGAACATCGTCTGTGGAGAAACAGTTCAAAGTCTTTTGTTTATGAATTCTCTCTCTCCTAAGAATTAAAACTATGGAAACAAAGATAATAAGACTAACAATCATTCACCAAATGGTGAGTTTGCCATTGTTAACTTCCTTCAGGGTGGTGATAATTAATTTGTTAGAGTAGACTTCGGGATTATTGGATTGTAGACCATCTCTTTTGAGGCAACTGTCCAACATGAAATATGTGATAAATTCTAAAAACCCTGCATACACAATGACAGTTCAGCATTTAAACATGTTACTACTCTGCTCTGCGATTAAATAAGGGATGAACCTGGGAGTTTCCCACAATCATGTGGGAGCCAACTGAGAGCCAATTGTGTGGAGTATGGCAGACCATTTCATCCTCTGATTGTGTTGTTATTTGATTATTAAAATAGGACATTAGATAATCCATGACCAGTGGATTGTGGAGACGCGATGTGCGAGGCAATTATTATAGACCATCTTAATATCAATTATGTAGTTAAAATATTTAAATTAATCACGACAGCATCGTTCATGAGCCAGGTTTGGAGCCACCTTAGGGAAGTGGATGATGTTACATGAACTCATTATTTGATTATTTAATTATATAAAACAATGATTATATCGTCAATAACACCTGGAATGTGGTGCCACAGATCATCTAATTACATAATTAATGTATTTAAGTTGACAATCTGTGTTAATCCCCAATTTAATGTAAATATTTGTATAGTTATGTGAACATCAATCCTCCATTCCATGAAGCGACCTGTAAAGGTCCCTCTAGTGGAGGTAATGTGCAATATCATCACATTTTATGAATCATTGACTCAATTGATGATGATGACATACTTCATGAGTGGAGTCTGGCCATGCTTCCCTGCCAGTAAAATGCTACATCCCCTAATTATTGTGACAGTTAGGTATTACTGACTTATTTAATTCTTTATTCATTTAAACGGCAGACAATGCCGTCATAAATTAAGGTTAGGGTGCAAAAATTTTCAGGGCCAAGGTTAGGAAAGTTGTAGACATGGGCAGAGCATTTTTTGAATGATCTATGCATTTTCCAGAGTACGAGGGATCCTGGGTGATTGAGTCATGAAGGTTGCACGGTGCCCTGCGACCGAAGGGGGGGGGGGGGGGGGCCGGCGCCCCCCCCCCCCCCCCCGGGCCCCCCCCGCCCCCCCCTCCCCCCCCCCCCCCTTTTGGGGTTTTGCCCCCCCCCCCCCCGCCGGTTGGGCCCTTATCTCACGTCCTGGCGCAACACAACAGAGATTCAGGCACTTGTGATGATGTCAAGCCAACAGAATTAATCAGGCAACAGAGTGTATTTATCTGACGATTAACGGATGGCATTTTAAAAATGCGTGATGACAGCATACAGTTTCATAACTGACAAGTCTGCCCAGGAATTGATGATACAAAAAAAAAAATAGTCAACGGCTTACTTATTTAAAGATGTAATTATTAAATTCTTTCATTATATAATCTGTGATCCCTGAAGTTTGGCGCCACCTTGTGTGACTCAAGTGTGACAGACCACCTAACTATCTCATTATTTCATTATTCAAATCTGTCTTTTTCTACTCCAGAAAGAGTGGAGTCTGGGATCCACCTTGGTGGTGTTAAATTGTATCTTCTGAATTCTTTCTTTCTTTCATTATTTCATTCTTTCTTCCTTTCTTAATTTAAATCAATGTTGATGTCATTTTGTTATCTCTCTAGTGGTGAATTATGGGAAACTATCTCTTCATTCATTTTTTTGTTCAAATCTATGATTAAGAACTCAATGTCTCTTCAGTATTGAACAATCATTTAGGCTTCACACATAAAACACCATCCACTTGTTTAATGTTTATTCATTTAATTATGAAAATCTGTCATTATGTATTCAGTCATCACTGGAGTTTTGAGCCTCCTTAGGGTAGACCGTTGTACCAGACCATCACTTTATATCATACTACACTTACTTCTTTAACTGTTAAACTAGGAAATTAGGTAATAATTCATCATTTAGTTTAAGTATTTAAAATAAAGGTAATGTTATGGACCATAAGTCCCTTTTGGAGTCAGATTTTGGTAGTTGATGTTGTAATAACATCTCATTACTTCATCATTTAGCCATGTAAATAGGTCTTTACATCACCGATAGGTTTAGGACTTTGGTGCCATCTCGTCAGTGTTAATATAAAAGACCCACTAATTAATTATCAATTTAATTTTTTAAAAACATCATTATTCAAGGAAGAGATCAGTCTGACTACTCCATGTGGGATTTAAGTATGCACCACCATGCCATTTTTCAATAATTTTTCATTATATATTTATTATTTAAATCGATGAAGATGTTGTTCTTCTTGACTGGAGTGGGGCCATTCCTACATGGGAGTTAATCTCGTGGCATTATTTAATTATCTAAGAACAACTACCTTGACAATCACTGGAGTTTGGTTCCCTCTTTTGAAAGTGAAGTATGGAGGACTATCCAATTATTAACTTATTTTATTGCATAAGAAATGATGGTGTCATCCGTCATTTGTGCGACTGACATAGCAGGAGCCAGAAGCAGTGCCCAGAGAATGAGGGACACGGCATTATCCAGTAGTTACTGATTACATAATAGTAGATTTTTAACAATCGAATGATTACAAGATTTTAAAAAACTGTATTATTTCGCATCTTCTAAAATCCTGCATGCACAATGACATTTCAGCATTTAAACATTTTACTACTTTGCTCTGCGATTATATAAGGGATGAAGCTGGGAGTTTCCCACAATCTTGTGGGAGTCAGTGAGAGTCATTTGTGTCGAGTATGGCACACCAATTCATCCTCTGATTATGATTTTATTGAATTATTAAACAGGACTTTAGATAATCCATGATCAATGGTTTCCATGATGTGGGAAGCAATTATTATGGACCATCTAAATATCAATTTTGGAGTCAAAATATTTAAATTCATCACGACAGCATCGTTCACAAGCTTGGTTGGAGCTGCCTTAGGGAAGTGGATGATGTTACATGAACACATTATTTGATTATTTAATTATATAAAACAATGACTATCTCATCTATGACACCTGGAATCTGGTGCCACAGTTCATCTAATTACATAATTAAAGTATTTAAATTGACAATCCATGTTAATACCCAAGATAATGAAAACATTTGTATAGTTAATGTAAACCAAAAATCCTACATGAAGAGACCTGTAAAGCTTCCCCTTGTGGAGATAATGTGGAACATCATCACATTTTATCATACATTTATTCAGTTGAGGATGATGACATCCTTCATGACTGGAGTCTGGCCATGCTTCCCTGAAAGTAAAATACTACATCCCCTATTTATTGTGACAGTTAGCTACTACTGAATAATTTAATACTTTAAATTATGTAAACAACAGTGAATGCCATCACCGATTACTATTAGGGTGGAAAAATTTTCAGGGACAATGTTAGGAAAGTTGTAGACATGAGCCTAGCATTTTCTGAATGATCTATGCTTCTCACAGAGTAAAAGGGATGCTGGATGATTGACTCCAGAAGATTGCCCTGGGCCCTTTGATAAGTACTAGGACTTCACCAAGGCCGGCATGGTGGTCTGTGTGTTGACTACCTGCTCTTCCTCCACATCTTCACATCGGATTGGGTCTACCATGAGAAGTAGTGGCACTAGGAGGTCGGCACCATCAGCGAGACCTGGCAAAACGATGATGACCCAGAACCCAGAAGTAAAACTCTCTCTCAGATATGCTGGTGATGCCCCTGCTGCAGCCATCTTTTCAGCTGATTTCAACATCTTAGCTACTACAGCTAAGCCAGAAATGGGACCATTATCTCAGGTCCTGCGGCACCACAACAGAGATTCAGGTGCTGGTGATGAGGTCAGGCCAACAGAATTCATCAGGCAAGACAGTATGATTACCTGACGATTAACTGGCGGCATTTTAAAAATGCGTGATGACACCATACAGTTTCATACCTGGCAAGTCTGCCCACGAATTGATGATACAAAAAAGGTAAACGGCTTACTTATTTAAAGATGTAATTATTAAATTCTTTCATTATATAATCTGTGATCCCTGAAGTTTGGCGCCACCTTGTATCCCACTCAAGTGTGACAGACGATCTAACTACCTGATTATTTCATTATTCAAATCTGTCTTTTTCTACTCCAGAAAGAGTGGAGTCTGGGATCCACCTTGTTGGTGTTAAATTGTATCTTGTGAATTCTTTATTTCTTTCTCCTTCCTTCCTACCTTCCTTTCTTTCTTTCTTACTTCCTTGCTTTATTAAAATCTATGTTGATATCATTTTCTTATCTCTCTAGGGGTGAATTATGAGAAACTATCTCGTTATTCATTCATTTTTTTTGTTCAAATCTATGATTAAGAACTCAATGTCTCTTCAGTATTGAGCAGTCATTTAGGCTTTACGCATAAAACACCATCCACTTGTTTGATGTTTATTCATTTCATTATGAAAATCTGTCATTATGTATTCAGTGAACACTGGAGTTTTGAGCCTCCTTAGGGGAGACCGTTGTACCAGACAGTTTAAGTCATCTAATACTACACTTAGTTCTGTAACTGTTAAACTAGGAAATTAATTAATAATTCATCATTTAAATTACATATTTAAAATACAGGTAGTGTTATGGACCATAAGTCCCTTTTCGAGTCAGATTTTGGTAGTTGATGATGTAATATCATCTCATTACTTCACCATTTAGCTATGTAAATAGATCTTTATATCAATGATAGGTTTAGGACTTTGGTGCCATCTCATCAGTGTTAATATAAAAGGCCCACTAATTAATTATCAATTTAATTTTTTTAAAAACATCATTATTCCAGGAACAGATCAGTCTGACTACTCCATGTGGGATTTAAGTATGCACCACCATGACATCATTCAATCATTTTTCATTATATATTTATTATTTAAATCGATGAAGATGCTGTTCTTCTTGACTGGAGTCGGGCCAAACCTCCATGGGAGTTAATCATGTGGCATTATTTAATTATCTAAGTACTACTTCCTTGGCAATCCCTGGAGTTGGGTTCCATCTTATGAAAGTTAAGTATGGAGGACTATCCAATTATTAACTCATTTGATTGTGTAAGTAATGATGGTGTCATCCATCATTTTGCTTCTGTGGGATTGACACAGCAGGAGATCGGTACCAGAAGCAGTGCCCAGAGAATGCAGGACACGGCCTTATACAGTGACTACTGATTACGCAGTAGTACATTTTAAACAATCGAATGATTACACGATTTAAAAAAAAAAAAAACTGTACTGTTTCGAATCATCTGTTTCTGAGAGGTTGCAACAGAACTGACCCATGAAGGACACAGTGACCGCCGATTTTAAAAATGGAATAACAGAATAATCTCCTGGTCAGGGTTTCTCATCTAATGAATTCTGTCCAGCTGTTAACATGACACACCACCAACAATAAATTACTCTAAATAACCATATTAGAAAGCAGGGTACAAGACTTAATAGAGAACAGTCAATTGAGGAATCCAAAATGACTGAAAGAAACAGAAGACACTGCTCAAAAATCTTAATCATCAGCCTAATGCAAATCTAATCAACTCTGAGTAACCATGGGATCAAGCTCTTCTAAAGGGAAGAGGATGAAGAGGAGTTAATTTTATTTTCAATAAAGGGAAAAGGATTATGGTAGAGGCAATTAATTGTATTGTTCCCGTTCTAGAAATTGGAAAACTGAAGCAAAGAAAACAGGTTGAAAATACTCATCATTGTACTTGAATGGCACAATGATGCTTTCGTTTTCATGCTTATGTCAATATAGGCAAGTTGTAGCTTTAGAGACTGGTAAATATGTAGAAATCAAAAGAAAGAGCCCTGCTTTGTTTTTGTGAGAAACTCAGTGAGGCTGTAAGGTTAGCTCATTGGTGGGTATACCCCTTAAAGCGTGTGGGAGGGGCACTAGAATGTGACAGAATGTTGGTTCATAAATGTTGCCTGGCAACCCTGTTGTATTTTGTATCATGGTATCATGGGCCTAGGACCAGAGAGCAGTTTCGAGAAAGTGCTATCATGGGACATTACAGTCACCCAAGGTAACTATCTCCTAAAACTTTTAATGACATTTGATTCGCCTGAACAAGTCATAGCCACTCCTCTCTAGGTGTGCCTACAGCTTTTACTGGTTACCAAATTCAAGATTACCTCATCAACAGAGACGTAGTCTGTGGAGAAACAGTTCAAAATCTTCTGGTTATGAATACTCTCTCTCCTAAGAAGTCACACTATGGAACAAAAGGCAAATAAGACTCACAATTATTCATCAAAAGGTGAGTTTGCCATTGATTACTACCTTCAGGAAGGTGATAATCCATTTGTTAGAGTAGACATTGTGATTATTGGATTTCAGTCCATCTGTTTTGAGGCAGCCGCCCAACATTAAATATGTGACATCTTCTAAAAACCCTGCATACACAATGACAGTTCAGCATTTAAACATGTTACTACTCTGCTCTGCGATTAAATAACTGAAGAACCTGGGAGTTTCCCACAATCATGTGGGAGCCAACAGAGAGTCAATTGTTTGTAGTATGGCAGACCATTTCATCCCCTGATTATGTTGTTATTTGATTATTAAAATAGGACATTAGATAATCCATGATCAGTGGATTGTGGTGACGCGATGTGGGAGGCAATTATTATAGACCATCTTAATTTGGTTGCTTTGGGATTGACACAGCAGAAGATCAGTACCAGAAGCAGTGCCCAGAGAATGAGGGACACTGCCTTATACAGTGATTACTGATTAGGTAATGGTAGATTTTTTTAACAATCGAATGATTACACGATTTAAA
Organism: Phodopus roborovskii; assembly: GCF_943737965.1. NCBI lineage: Eukaryota > Metazoa > Chordata > Mammalia > Rodentia > Cricetidae > Phodopus > Phodopus roborovskii. The sequence goes on along the minus strand of NW_026126364.1, from coordinate 87,805 downwards.
AAAAAAATAACTGTACTGTTTCACATCATCGGTTTCTGAGAGGTTGCAACAGAACTGACCCATGAAGGACACAGTGATCACCGATTTTAAAAATGGAATAACTGAATAATCTCCTGATCAGGGAATCTCATCTCATGAACTCTGTCGGGCTGATAACATGACACTCCACAAACAATAAGTCATTCTTAATAACCACATTAGAAAGAGGGGTACAGGACTTAATAGAGAACAGTCAATTGAAGAATCCAAAATGACTGAAAGAAACATAAGACACTGCTCAAAATCCATAATCGTCAGCCTAATGGAAATCTAAACAACTCTGAGAAACCATGGGATCAAGCTCCTCTAAAGGGAAGAGGATGAAGAGGAGTTAATTTTATTTTAAATAAAGGGAAAAGGATTATGGTAGAGGCGATTAATTCTATTGTTTCCATTCTAGAAATTAGAAAATTGAAGCATAGAAAACAGGTTTAAAATACTCACCATTGTACTTGAATGGCACAATGATGCTTTCGTTTTCATGCTTATGTCACTATAGGCAAGTTGTAGCTTGAGAGACTGGTAAATATGTAGAACTCAAAAGAAAGAGCCCTGCTTTGTTTTTGTGAGAAACTCAGTGAGGCTTTAAGGTTAGTTCATCAGTGGGTATACTCCTTTTAGCATGGAGGAGGGGCACTAGAATGTGACAGAATGTTGGTTCATAAATGTTGCCTGGCAACCCTGCTTGCATTCTGTATCCTGGTATCATGGGCTAAGGACAATTGAGCAGCTTCGAGAAAGTGTTATCATGGGACATTACAGTCTCCTAAGATAACTATCTCCTAAAACTTTTAATGACAGCATTTGATTCACCTAAACAAGTCACAGCCACACCTCTGGAAGTGTGCGTACAGCTTTTACTGGTTAACAAATTCAAGATTACGTAATCATCAGAGAACGTTGTCTGTCGAGAAACAGTTCAAAGTCTTCTGTTTATGAATACTCTCTCTCCTAAGAAGTCAAACTATGGAACAAAAGATAATAAGACTCACTGTTATTCATCAAAAGGTGAGTTTGCCATTGTTGACTTTCTTCATGAATCTGATAATCTATTTGTTAGAATAGACTTAATGATTAGTGTATTTCAGTCCATCTCTTTTGAGGCAGCCGCCCAACAATAAATATGTGACATCTTCTAAAAACCCTGCATATACAATGACAGTTCAGCATTTAAACATGTTATTACTCTGCTCTGCGATTAAATAAGGGATGAACCTGGGAGTTTCCCACAATCATGTGGGAGTCAACAGAGAGTCAATTTTGTGTAGTATGGCAGACCATTTCATCCCCTGATTATGTTGTTATTTGATTATTAAAATAGGACATTAGATAATCCATGATCAGTGGATTGTGGTGACGCGATTTGGGAGGCAATTATTATAGACCATCTTAATATCAATTATGTAGATAAAATATTTAAATTTATCATGACAGCATAGTTCATGAGCCTGGTTTGGAGCCACCTTAGGGAAGTGGATGATGTTACAGGAACTCATTATGTGATTATTTAATTATAAAACAATGATTTTATCATCCATGACACCTGGAATCTGGTGCCACAGATCATCTAATTACATAATGAATGAATTTAAATTGACAATCTGTGATAATCCCCAAGATAATGTAAAAATTTGTATAGTTATGTAAACAACAATCCTCCATTCCATGAAGACACCTGTAAAGCTTCCACTTGTGGAGATAATGTGGAACATCATCACAATTTATCATACATTTATTCAGTTGAGGATGATGACATCCTTCATGACTGGAGTCTGGCCATGCTTCCCTGCCAGTAAAATGCTACATCCCCTATTTATTGTGACAGTTAGCTACTACTGATTTATTTAATTCTTTAAATTATGTAAAGGACAGACAGTGCCATCACCGATTACGGTTAGGGTGCAAAAATCTGTCAGGGACAAGGTTAGGAAAGTTGTAGACATGGGCAGAGCATTTTCTGAATGATCTATGCATCTTCCAGACTACGAGGCATGCCGGGTGATTGAGTCCTGAAGGTTGCACGGTGCCCTCTGAGAAGTACAAGGACTTCACCAAGGCCGGCACGGTGGGCTGGCTGTTGACTACCAGTTCTTCCTCCACATCTTCACATCGGTTGTGATCTACCATGAGAAGAAGGAGTGGCACTAGGAGGTCGGCACCATCACCGAGACCCGGCAAAAGGATGACGACTCAGAACACGGAAGACCATCTCTCTCTCAGCTATGCTGGTGATGCCCCTGCTGCGGCCATCTTTTCAGCTGTTATCAACATTGTGGCTGCTACTGCTATGCTAGGATTGGGCCCATTATCTCATGTCCTGCCGCACCACAACAGTGATTCAGGCACTTGTGATGATGTCAGGCCAACAGAGTTCATCAGGCAAGACAGTATGATTATCTGACGATTAACTGATGGCATTTTAAAAATGCGTGATGACAGCATACAGTTTCATACTTGGCAAGTCTGCCCAAGGAATTCATGATACAAAAAAAAAAAAAAAAAGGTCAACAGCTTACATATTTAAAGATGTAATTATTAAATTCTTTCATAATATAATCTGTGATCCCTGAAGTTTGGCTCCACCTTGTGTGACTCAAGTGTGATAGACGATCTAACTATCTGATTATTTCATTATTTAAATGTGTGTTTTTCTACTACAGGAAGAGTGGAGTCTGGATCCACCTTGTTGGTGTGAAATTGTATCTTCTGAATTCTTTCTTTCTTTCTTCCTTTCTTCATTTAAATCAATGTTGATATCATTTTGTTACCTCTCTACGGTGGAATTATGAGAAACTATCTCTTTATTCATTCAATTTTTGTTCAAATCTAATTAAGAACTCAATGTCTCTTCAGTATTGAGCAATCATTTAGACTTCACGCATAAAACAACATCCAATTGTTTAATGTTCATTCATTTAATTATGAAAATCTATCATAATGTATTCATTGATCACTGGAGGTTTGAGCCTCCTTAGGGGAGACCGTTGTACCAGAAGCTCAGTACCAAGAGATCGGTACCAGAAGCAGTGCCCATTGAATGAGTAACCCTGTGTTACCCAATGATGACTGATTATGCAATCGTCGATTTTTAACAGTCTCATGATTACACGATTTAAAAAAAAAAAATTGTATTGTTTCGCATCATCAGTTTCTGAGAGATTGCAACAGAATTGACCCATGAAGTACACATTCACCTCCGTTTTTAAAAATGGAATAACTGAATAATCTCCTGATCAGGGAATATCATGTAATGAACTCTGTTTGGCTGATAACATGACACACCACCAACAATAAATAACTCTAAGTAAGTAATGATTTCCAAACAAGTAAAAGACTTACATAATAAGAACTTTGTGGCTCTCAAGAAAGAAATTAAAGAAGATACCAGAAAATGGAAAGATCTCCCATGCTCTTGGAAAGGTAGGATAAACATAATAAAAATTGCAATCTTTCCAAAAGAAATCAATAGATTCAAAGCAAGCTCCTCTAAAATCCCACCACATTTTTTCACCAACCTTGAAAGGACATAAATCAACATTATATGCAAAAACAAAAGACCCAGGATAGCCAAAACAACCCTATAAAATGAAAGAACTTCAGGAGGCATCACCATTCCTGATTTTAATCTCTACTACAGAGCTATCGTTCTGAAAACAGCCTAGTATTCGCGTAAAAATAGACAAGTAGAGCAACAGAATCGATTTGAAATACCTGATATTAACCCACACACCTATGAACACCTGATTTTCGACAAAACAGCTAAAATTATACAATGGTGCATGGACAGCATCTTCTACAAATGGTGCTGGCACAATAGGATGAGGTGGTGTGGAAGACGGCAGATAGACCCATGTCTGTCTCCATGCACAAAACTCAAGTACAAATGGACCAAAGACCTCAACATCAATTCAGCCACATTGAACCTCTTAGATGAGAAAGTAGAAGGTACCCTTGAACAAATTGGTATATGAAACTGCTTCCTGAACATAACTCCAGGGGCACAGACACTGAGAGAAACAATTAATAAATGGTACTTCTTCAAACTTAGAAGCTTCTGTAAGGCAAAGTACAAAGTGGACAAGACCAAACAGCAGCCCACAGACTGGGAAAAGATTTTCACCAATCCTATATCTGACAAAGGTCTGATCTCCAAAACATAGAAAGAACTCAAGAAACTAGTCAACAAAACACCAAATAACCCCATTAAAAAATAGCGTACAAAATTGAAGTAACAATTCTCAATAGAGGAAATCAAAAAGGCCAAAAGACACTTAAGAAAATGCTGCACATCCTTAGCTATCAGGGAAATGCAAATCAAAAAATCTTTAAGATATCATCTTACTCCTGCCAGAATGGCTAAAATTAGAAACACCAATGATGATCATTTTGGAGAGGATTAGGAGAAAGGGGAACACTCCTCCACTGCTGGTGTGAGTGCAAACTCATACAGCCATTTTGGAGATCAGTATGGCCGTTCCTCAGGAAAATGGGAATTAGTTTACCACAGGACCCGGCAATCCCCCTCTTAGGCATATACCCAAAGGATTCACATCCATACAACAAAGACATCTGTACAACTATGTTCATAGCAGCACTATTTGTTATATCAAGAACCTGGAAGCAACTTAGGTGCCCCTCAATTGAAGTAGATTTAATGAAGATGTGGCACTTCTACACAATGGACTACTACTCTGCAAAAAAAAAAAAAAAAATAATGGTATCTTGAAATTCGCAGCAAGAAGATGGCACTTGATAAAACCATCCTGAATGAGGAAACTTAGTCACAAAAAGAGGAAAATAGTTTGTACTCCCTCATATATGGATTTTAGACCAAGATCAAAGAATCACCAGCCTATAATTCACACCACCAGAGGACCTAGCATACAAGGTAGATTCTAAGAGATTCATATAAAGTCCCTCGCTGAACCGGGAAAGGACAAGTCCTGCAGAGCACAGGGGAAGAGGGGGGGCAGTGAATGGAGAGAGAAGTAGGAGAAAATGAGGGGGAGGAAAGGAAAACATTTGCGACTAGGAAGATTGAGCCCTGTGAGTAATAGTAGACAGGAGAGAGAGACAGACAGAGAGAGAGAGAGAGAGAGAGAGAGAGAGAGAGAGAGAGAGAACATAAAAGAGGGAGCCAATATTGGTTTGGAGATAAAATTGAGCACAAAGTAAGGTCTAGAGAACTACAAGACTGCTCCCAACTAACAATTTGAGCTTCTGTGGAAAGGCTATCAAAAATGCCCTTCCCGGAGAGTGAGATCAACAACTAACTTCTTCATGGAGCCCTCAACTAATGCCTGTTGGAAACAGAAGTAAACACCCATACATAAACACTGAGTCGAACTAGAACCCAGATACACATGGAGAGGACAAGACCTTCCGCCAGAAACACATACAGACAGCTTACCTGATCAAGGAGGAGGTAACAGCCACTAGACTGATAGCTGGGAAGCCAGCATGGGACTAACTCAGGCCCCCCTGAATATGGGTCTCAGCCAGAAGGACTTAGCAGTCTAAGAGACCTCAGACAGTGGAGCCAGGATGTATCCATGGTGCACAAAAGGACTTTGTGGACATATCACCCATGGAGGGTTAACTGCCTTAACCTAGAGACAGGAGAGAAGCCCTAGTCCCTACTTCACATGACCTGTCAGATCTACATGACCCCAACTGGATGGCATTCCCCTACATTTGTAATTGGGGTTGGGGATGGGAGGGGAGGGTGGTTAGAGTGCATGTGAGAGGGCAGAGAGGGTAAAAGGGAGGGTAGGAGGGAGGGAGGGAGGGAGGGAAGGAGAGGGAACTGGGATCGACATGAAAATAATAAATTAAATTAAAAAAAATGCTTTGACTCCAAAATTTAAGTTGAAGGACAAGATATTGGGGAAAAGGATTTCTATTTTTGTTTCCACAGAAAATGAAAAGATGTGGATTCCTTCCAGACTAATGTGGCTTGATCACGCCAGACCACCTGAAACAGAGTATAAGGTGATCCTATATTCAAAACAGCAGGAAAAAACAGCCTGACAGACTACAGCCAGTATTTCTGAATCTTCTTCGAATCCCCCATGACAGCGCCCTTTACCAGCAGGAAGTTGTTTGAAAAGAACGATGCCCAAATTCCCAAATATTGTGTATAAATATTTGTTTTCATTTAATTGGACTTTGTTATATGAAATAAAATAATAAAAAAATAGCATTTTGAAATTTCAGGGAAATAGAACTAAACTAGGCTATCCTGAGTGTGATAATTACCTAATTTACACATGCTTCAAAGGATTATTTTACTTATATATCATTTACTATTAACATGTATCAGTAAGCATAAACAAATGGATTACATGATGAAAAGTAAAATACAACAAGCATAAAAAAAAGACAATTCCAGATCATGCTATAACACAAAAATCCATATATATATGGATATATAGTATATACACACACACACACACACATATATATATATATATAATTAAAAAAAGAATGCCATTTAGAGCATACACAAAATTAACTCCAAGTGTGAATAACTCCCTTAACCTAGACACAAGGAGGAGGGCCTGTGCCAAACCCAAATGTCTTGATAGGTTTTGATGAATCTTCCTAAAGAACTCAGCCTCCCAGAGAAATGTATGTGGGATGGGATGGGGAGGTCTCTGGGGGAGGGCGGGAGAGGGAACTGGGAATGATATGCAAAATAAGATCTTTCTATTCATTTCTTAACAACAGAAGTTAAGTTATTTTGATGGCAAAAAAAAATGGTAATAACTCTGCATGTATCTGACCCCTAAATGTTAGATGTGAAGGGCAAAGCTTCTGAAAGGCACTGGACAAACTGAACCTCTCCTTCTTTGGTAACTTGCCATCCCTGTGCACCAAAAGCATAATGGAGCTGACTTCAAAGAATTTATTCACCTTGCTGCATAATCGAAATCCTTTCCACAGATGCAGCCCACAAAGAAAAGTATTCCTGGGCCACACCCTGGTTAGGGATGCTTCTAGGACCACAATAGACCTAACAGAACACTGAATTTGACAGAACATTCAAGCCCAGCATCCTCCTGGAAGGCCTGCAAAACAGATATTCATGACTCCCCATACCACCCTCTGAATCCACTCACTCATCATGCTGCAGCTTCTGTTCTCCTCCATTCCCCAGCAGCACTCACAGAGCAGCAATCAATCCTCTGGTGCCTGTTCTGATACAAAAGCAAGCCTACTTATGTGGTAGTCTCAATTTTTCTAACGAAACGAGACTATTTTGCCTCGGTCCAGTTGGTACCTCGACCCACTATACATGATCCAGAAACTTTCCTTAACTTCTGGGGTCGAGATACTTTCAGCCATGTAAAAAGAGAACCGGTAACTGCCATTACCTTGGCTGTTATTCTAGCTCTTGGAGCTGCTGGGGTAGGGACAGGAACAGCCTCTCTAGTACAGACTAACTCCCATTTCAATCGACTCACAGTGGCAGTAAATAAAGATAAATAATTATAATATGGACTAAAAAATCTAAAGGATTCACATACTTCTTTAGCAGATTTTGTGTTACAGAATAGAAGAGGGCTTGATCTATTATTCTTGCAACAGGGTGGCCTTTGTGTGGCCTTAAAAGAGGAATGTTGCTTTTATGCTGACAAGACTGGCTTAGTGGAAGACAGCTTAGATAGAGTACAGAAAAGTCTTGAGGAACATAAATGACAGAGGGAACAGGCAGAGTCCTGGTATAAAAACTGGTTTTCCACCTCCCCTTGGCTTTCTACCCTGCTTCCTTCTTTCCTGAGACCATTGGTGGGATTATTGCTTCTGCTGAATTTTGGGCCTTGGACATTCCAGAGACTAACTCAATTGAACAAAACTCAAATTGATTCCATACTCAAAAAACCTATTCTTGTACACTACAATCTGTAGGGAGCCATCCCTACATTCTCCATTACAAGATGGCGCTGGCATCCGGCTGGTGGTTGGCATAAATAAGCCTGTTGCGCGTGTGCAAGGGGATTTCTCCCGTGCCTCTCCCGTGGCGTCTATTGGCCTGATGAGCGAGCAACCAGTCAGGGAGTGACACGTCCTAAGCGAGGCTGAGTTTCTATATAAGGGTGTGGGTTTTTGCTCCAGGGGTCTTCGCTCTGCAGTTGGTGTAAGCTTATGCTCTGCCTCTGAAGAAGCATTAAAGCTATTATCGCAGAAGGATGGTATCTGTGTGCCCGCGTTATTCTTGCTGGTGAGATGGTAGCGCAGGACAACCATCAGCTTTTGGAAAAGGTTCCTCTGAGGATCCTGTTGAGGATGCTGACAATGCCAATTCTGATCTCCCTAGACAAGGACTTGATTTCACAGGACTCGAACAACAGGGGACCTGGTTCTCTCAAATATGGAGACATCAACAACGGGATTATCACAGTGCCACAAAGCAGATGCAAACCTTCCTCCTCGGCTGTATCTCCCTCAATGCGGGAGTAGCATAGGGCTGTGTCTGAGGAGCCCACTCATCTTGCCCGAGTTCCTTGCCTGATTTTTGACTATGTCCTTGAGTGCTGAGGGCAGGTGCACCCTATGTAGCCTAAGACAGAGGTCCTACCCATTCCTCACATACTGGCAAGCCCATCCCCAGGGTCCCGATTGTGGGAGCCCACCGTATAGCCTAAGACAGACCCTCCATAAAAAATAATAAAATAGGGGGATATGTTGGGAGCTGGCCTTGAGTCACATCCTCTTGCAAAATAACGTATACCTTAAAACTTTAATTGAGCCTTATCTTGATAAAGCAGAAAACTGCAGAAAAAGCGATCTGTTCCATTCAACCCAGGAACTGAGATAAACAGACACTTATGGTCTAATATTTATGTCCCATTCAACCCAGGAACTGAGATGAAATAAGACACCAGGAACTGAGATAGGCAGACATCTAGGGTCTGATATTTTTGGCCTGGGAAAATACCAGAGCCCCAGAGTCAGCACAGCTACCTCTTCCCATTCCCTCCCTGCTTTGCTTTAAAAATCCCCTCTTTGTGCCTAATAAAGTGAGACCTTGACAAAGACTGCTTGGTCTCCTTCCTTCTTTCTCTCCCATTATTTTCAGGTTCTAGCCCACCTCGACCCACGAATAACTAGGCCCCACTGGTCGGGTCATTGGTGTTATTGTTGGTTTTGTTTGTTTGTTTGTTTGTTTTGAGACAGAGATTCTCTGTGCAATAAATAGCCTTCGTTGTCTTAGGAATATCTTGGTAGATCATACTGGCCTTGGTCTCACATAGATCTACTTTCCTGTTCCTCCTGAGTGCTGGGATTAAAGGTGTTAACCACCAAAATCTCATTCCTAATACAGATTTTACATTCCACATACGTTGCCTTCTTTAAGTTCTTTCAAATTCTGACTCCAGCTTATACTTTGAGAAATTTATAAAGTGACAGGATACTGCAAGTTGGGCCAGTAAGCAATATAAGGTTTCAATAGTTAAGATAGCACCATAATTATTTCATAGTACAGGAGTAACGTGAAACAGCAGGTCAAATTTTACTGGCAGGTCCTAAGGGAGAAGTGTCAGAACATTAGAAAAGAAGGGAAAGCAGAAAAAAGAAATGTTGAAAGCTGGGATAGGGAGTGATTGCTTAAGCCATGCCATATTCTAAGTATGTTTCTTATGAGGAATAGCTTCTTGCATACTACTTCTATGGGAAAATGGAAGGAAATGGTAGACTCTAGAAAGTCAGCAGGAGTTACCATTCAATGGGACAAACTCAGGAGAAGGATACCCAAAAAGTGCAGTACAAGAGGAACACAGGGATCCCCAAAAACTTTACCAACTAAGCCTCCCAGTGGCCATGGGCCTAAAACCACAGCTTCATGTGGTGGGAAGAGTTTTGTTCTCATGATCTGAAGCAACCCCTCCACAAAGAACCTGGTGCCAGAAAATTGAATTTTACCCCAAGCATCTTCCTTGTTTTAAAGGTGGAGTTCTACTTTATTCTTGGTGGCTCAAGATCTGATGGAAAAATGCTAATTCTAGAAACCCTGGGTGTTACTGGCACTGGGTTTCAGAAGGATCTATGTTCCTTCTCCATGAGCAAAGACCTAAACAGCAAGTCTTGCTTGATCTGTCCAGCTCTCAACACATCTCTGTTTTCTTTTCAAAAAGTTGTCACCTGTGCTCATCTTGCCCATATGACAGAGCTATGGTTTTCTCTAGAAGAAAATGGATGATTATGGCACAACAGCACATAATGCTCTTTGGAATCCAGTAATGCAACCTTGTACAACTTGTAAAAGCCCTACTCAATGTTATGGAGGTGTTCCTTGGGGGTTTGTTAATCATTGGTTTCTCCATTGCCATGGTTTGGAGCCAAATGTCTGGAGTATCCTGTTGAATAAATTTGTATTTTTTCATCCTATTCTGTAACATGCCTGGTTAGGACACAACTCATTTTTTTATTTTTTAATTTAGGGGCAGCACTATCTCAGCTAAATATTTTTTTTTTTTTGTGACTCACTATATTGCAAGAATTGGTAAATCCTTTATATCAATAATTCCACTCCTCTACATCACAGCTCAGTGGGAGAACATAATCCAACACAAGAATGCCATTTACAGATGTGTGTATTTTCCCTTTGTTTTAAACTATCCCTTAGGAAACAGAGGCAGGCAGTTAACTATGAGATTGTGGCTAGCTTGCTCCACATAGAAAATTCCAGATCATGCTATAACTGAGACTCCATATATATTAAGAAAAAGAATGTCATTTAGAACATACACAAAATTAACTCCAAATGTGGATACTCCCTTAGCCTAGAGACAAGGAGGAGGGCCTGTGCCTAATCCAAATGACTTGACAGATTTTGATGAATCCTCCTAAAGAACTCAGCCTCCCAGAGGAATGTGTGGGGGATGGGATGGGGAGGTGGCTGGGGGAAAGAGGAGGATGGGAGAGGGAACTTGGATCGATATGTAAAATAAGATCTTTTTATTTATTTTTTAACAACAGAAGAAAAGTTATTTTGATGGCAAAAAAAAATGACAATAACTTTGCATGGATCTGACGCACAAATGTTAGATGTGAAGGGCAGAACTTCTGGAAGGCACTGGACAAACTTCTTGGTAAGTTGCTAATCCTTGCACCAAAAGCATAATGGAACTGACTACAAAGAAGTTTATTCACCATGCTGTATAATCGAAATCCTTTCCTCAGAAGCAGCCCACATGGAAAAATATTCCTGGGCCACACCCTGGTTGGGGAAGCTGCAAGAACCACAATGGGCCTAACAGAACACTAAATGTGGCAGCACATTCCAAACCAGCCTCCTCCCGGAGGGCCTGAGGAACACACTTTCATGACTCCCCATCCTACCCCCCCATCCTGACACTCACCATGCTACAGCTTCTGTTCTCCTCCATTCCCAACAGCAGCACTCACAGAGCAGCAGTCAATCCTCTGGTGCCTGTTCTGATATAAAGGTAAGCCTGCAGCATGGCTCCAGGAAGTCTCCTTCCAGACCTCAGACTGGAGGGTTGGCTCAATGTCCCTGATTGGCTAATGAGGCTTGAGTGACAGGAGCTCTTCCTCAAGGGTTAGAGTGTGCTTAAAGACACAGCAATCCCAGCACCTCCTTTGGCCCTGGATTTTACTCTAGACCTAGACATTTCAGAGATCTGCACAAATAGGAACTTATTTAGTTTTTTTTTTTTTGTGTGTGTGTGGCTCCTTCCATCCTGTGCCTTGCTCAATAAACTGTGCTGGTGAATTCCTTCCTAATTATTAATATTAATCTTGTTCTTGTTTTCTAGTAGATTTTTTTTCATTAACTGTCTATTGTTTGATTGCTTATTTATTTATTTATTTATTTATTTATGTATTTATTTATTTTGGTCTTTGAAACAGAGTTTCCCTTTATGGCCCTGCTGTCCTGGAACTTACTCTGTAGACCACGCTGTCCTCAAACTCAGAGAGATCCACTTGCCTCTACTTCCTCAGTGCTGCAATCAAAGGCAAAAGCCACCACAGCCTAGTCAGACACAGATTTCAATGTCAGTTACCAATGTCACCAATAGACAACCTAGCTCTCTTCCTGCAGTGCACAAGTACAAACTCTCTTTCTCACTCCATGCAATATGCAGAGCTTACACCGATCATTACACGATGCAGACTGAAATGATTCTCTTCTTCAACCATAAACACATCTATACAAAAACAAACTTGCTTTAAGAATAGAGTGTGGAGCTATGCAGTAGTTAGGCATAGATGACAGGACATGGTGGAGCACAACTTTAATCCCAGAACTTGGGAGACATAATCAGGTGGATTTCATGGCTACCCCAGGGTACACCAGATTTATCCAGTCTAAAAGAGAAAGAGAGACAAGTGGTGCCTCATTCATTTATCCCTGAACTTGGGAGGTAGTTATGTTTGGAGGAAAGAGAAATATAAGGGGGAAGAAGACAAAAGCTCATTGTTTTCTGAGGGAAGGATCCTAGAGTCAAAATAGCCCGCCCATTTGGTCTGAGGGCTCAGTAGAAGTGAGAGCTAGGGCTTGGCTGCTTTGCTTCTCTGATCTTTCATCATTAATCGCATATCTGAATCCCGGTTTTGATTATTAAGAACAACTAGAAGTAGCTTTAAAATTTCCAGTGCAGTGTGTCGAAGCTAAACTATAGTGTATAAGATTAGAATTTATGGCAATAATATTCATGGTACTAATCTTTACCATTTTATCAAGTTTATTGCTATATTTTGTATGTATGAGTTTGAGAGAAAATGGTTTGTAGAAGTATACAGGTTACAGATGTAGATAATTATGTGAAGTTGAATGTCAGTATCTGAACTCTGGTCATCCCCCAAAAGATGTGCTGAGTCTCTTGCCAAGATACACAACATGTTTTATCTGATGAGCCAAAACTCTTTCATGGATTAACAATAAAACCAAAATTAATAAAGAAGTAAATAATGGTCTTTAGGAACATGAAGTATCAGAATTTAAGATCCTACACATGGTTAGTTTTTAACATGAAATGAATACAATCCAATGACAATAAACAAAAATTAATAACAAAATGGAGATTACAAAGGCACATTAACAATTTATTTTGGAAATACCCAGAATTCTCAATGGAATTATGAAAACAAGATACACAAAGTGATATAATATGACTTTTATACTTACCACAAAGTAACAACAATCAAAATATGTATATTCTTTGTAAAAGAATAAAAGAGATAGAGAGAATAACCCAAGAGCAAAGGTCAAAATATATCAACTATTGATATAAAGTACAAAAGAAATTTAGCCATGAAAAGTGTGATCTTGACCAATGTTATCCAAATACCTATGAATCCAAGTGTAAAGAGATTAAATAAACAAAGACTTCAACACTACAATTAAATCGATTCAAAGTGACCCTTCAACACTATGACCCTGCAGCTATGGATATCTATTCCAAAGACAGGATGTCCCTGCTCTAGAGCTCTCTATGCAAAAGGAGCTGATCTTCTGCTATTGCGCTGCAGACCTTTATGCCCCTTCATGGATTCAGGTAAACTAAGCCCCACTGATGCCCATTCCACAAACAACATGGGAGAATAATTTAAAATCTGCCTCCTGCCAAGAGATTTAAGCCCAAGATGAAGAACCTGACCTAACTCCCTGTCCCAAACCATATACACCTGAGAAATCTCTGCAGAACAAAGACTCATTTTGTACACTGGAATAAACTTCACTCAGTACAATATTGTAACTCTTGGTAGCAGAGAGTTAAAAACATTATAATCTTGTATTGCTGAGAGACATCCGCATCACCACTTTTTACTACTTTCTAAAATATTTATAAGGCAAACCTGAAAGTGGAATGGAATATTCAGAATTTCAAGAAATCAGACCTTCAGTTATCCAGCATCAGCCCCCAATGCAAACCAACAGCATTGCATGCATGTGCACACTGGACAAGCAACACACCCTCCCATGCCAGGGCTGCAGAGTCTCCCCCAAACCAAGAAACACATGGAGAGGAAGGCTCAGAGGACAAGGGTAACTGCCCAGGTCACCACATGGAACAAAAGAACCCCAGTCTGTCTCATGGTCCATATAAATTTTGCAGAAATGACATCTGAGCAGACCTGCTTTGAAAACCCTACACTCAGAATAGTGTAACCTGTGTTCTTCCTTACAACTTGATAGAGCATAAGGAAAAGAGAATCATGGAAAGAAGCCTTCTCAGAGTCCACCATTACCTGGGACCACTCAGTTGGACCCAAAATTTTGCAGCCCACTACCAGGGAATCAGAAATCAATGACTCAGATTGTATAGGCCTTGTAGCTCTGTACAACCCACCCTTCAGATAGTGGCCTATTCCAGAAAGTTTGTGTTTTAGTATACATTCTTCTACTATCCTGGAAGTCAAGCTGCTCATTATGAAAATCACAGTGACCTTTCTGTGCACATATTGTTACATACTCATTGCTCCTGATCAGTAACCTTTAACCTCATAGCTAGGAAATACTGCAGCCAAATGTATGCCACCTTCCAATATTCACTGTGTTTAATGTGAAACTCCTGTTTAAGAAGAGCAGGCTGTGAATTAGAGTACATTGAGTAATCATAGTAGGGCTTGCGGGCAGAAAAGTGTAAGTGGATATGATGTATTTATGACCTAAAATAAAAAAAAATATTTTGAAAAGCTGAAAATAGCTTCATGGCCATGTGCTCCAGAGACTAGGGGTTTCAATAAGAGCACACCAAGTATTCCTCAAACCTTTTCTCTCAGATTGTACATCCAAACCCACAAAACATAACAGTCCTGTTACATAGTCCACAAGAGTTCACCCAGACTGGTTTTGCCTGAATAATGTAATTATCACAATTTGTATACATGATAAGGTCTCTCCTCTCTCCAGAATCTTGATAGCCCTCATCTGTGGATTCCAAGATACAGCCCACAGTTATGAATGTATGGATGTATACAATCCACAATTATGGATTATCTAGGAATGATTACGTAATTCCACATTGCTTACTTCAACTACTGTTGAAGGAGGAAATCTCAGCTTCCATCCTGCCTCTATCTTTCTGTACTGTGACTCCAGCAGTATCCAAGTGGGCCATGAACTCAATCCTTGCACAAATCCCTCTCCATTTATAAGTCCCCACAATAATCAGACATCTGGGGAGTCCACTCATTGTCTGGTCTATTTTCCTTCTCACTGACCAGTCAAGGGCCAGGCAGGAAGGAAGTGTAGGTTTTTCTTCCCAGCAGTGTACATGAGAAGCAGGATTAGGAGTTCAAAACAATTCTCAATTATATAGCATAAGACAACCCAAAGTTACAAAAGACTTTGCTCTACTCAGGAATCAATAATAAACATCACTTGAGAAAAGGAATGGAATAAGTAAAATCTAAGAAACATAGGAGAGCAGCAACATAGAGATACAAGCAGTAATGTGTTTAAAGAAGACATTTAAAAAGATGCCAATAGCTGGGTGGTGGTGGCACATACATTTAATGCTAGTGCTCATGAGGCAGATGGAAGCCTATCTCTGTGAGTTCAAGACAAGCCTGGTCTATAAGATATAGTTGAGGGACAAGCGGCAGAGTCACAAAAAAATGGGGTCTCAAAAATTAAATAACAAAAAATTAAAAAGAAAAAAGCTAGATAAACCGACACCATCCTTGGCTAGAGGCCTCACTTGAAGAAGGCCAGGCCCCAGCTAGATCCACATATCAATGCCACCATCCTGAGTCCATGGTGCTGGATGCTTGTCCCTATCGCTGGGCCTCTGCTAGAGAGAATTCAGAAGGAGAGTGCCAGGTCCTGGCTAGATCCGCATATCTATGCAGGAACATCTTGAAACACTGTGTACCAGGATCTATGACCCCCATTGCCAGGACTCTGCTTGAGGTGAGTCCGGGATTGCGTGGAATTCCCCAAACCCCCTAACCTAGAAACTCCCTGGGCTGGCTCCAGATCATGGTCCACTTGTGTCTTGTTTACAGCTCAAAAACGTATAGGAAATAGATAATCTAACTTCAACAGAATCCAAGGGAAAAACAGGGAAAATATATATACAAAACCACTGTCAAAATCAAATCGTAAACAAAAAACCATTAACGAACAATGGCCCTTACTTTCCCTCAATGTTAATGGTATTATCTCACTTATAAATAGAGAAAGGCTAACAGAATAAATACTGAAACAGAATCCATCCTTCTGCTGCACAAAAGAAACACATCGAAGCTTCAAAGATAGACATTACTCAGGGTAAAGGGCTTGGAAAAGATCTTCCAATGAACTGGACCCAAGAAGCAAGCAGGTCTAGCTATCTGAATACCTAACAAGTTAGACTTCAAAGCAAAATCAATCAAAAGAGATGAAAACAATCATTTTTTATTCATCACAGGAGAAATCCTAAGCACAAAACCTCAATTCTGAACCTCCATGCCCCAAATACAAATGCACCCACATTCGTAAAAGAAATGGTACTAAAACTCAAACCTCACATGAAACCACACACACTTATAGTGGGAGACTTCAACAACCCACTCTCACAAATAGACAGGACCACCAGTCAGAAACTTTACAAAAAACAAGAATTAACAGAAGTTATGTCTCAGTTGGGTTTCGCAGACATCTATTGAACGTTCCATCTAAACAAAAAGAATATAAATTCTTCTCTGCTCCACATGGAACATTCTCTGAAATTGACCATATACTAGGCAACATAAATATACTCATCCGACATAAAAACATTTGAATATTACCCTGTATGTTATCAGACCTCCATGCTTGAAAATTGCCATTCAATAAAAAAAAAACAACAAATCACAGAAACCCTACATACTCATGGAAACTGAATAATGTTCAATTTCAACATACTTGGGTCTAAGAAGAAATAAAGAAATTAAGGAATTTGTAAAATTCAATGAGGTTGTGGATCCAACATACATGAATTTATGTAATACCTTGAAAGCACTGCTACGAGTGAAGTTTATTACATCAAGTGTCCATATGAAGAAAACGGATCAGAGACACATTAGAGAACTAACAACACAACTGAACACCTTAAGACACAAATAAAGCAAACTCAACCCTCAGGAGTAGGCCCCATTATCAATTTTTGGGCTGAAAACAATAAAGTAGAAAACAGGAAAACAATACTAAAAAACAAAAAATCAATGCAATAAAGAGTTTTTTTTTTTTTTTTCAGAAAATTAACAAGTTTGACAAACCTTTATCCAAACTATACAACAAGCATAGAGAGAACATGAAAATTAAAAAAATCAGAAACAAAAGGGGGTACATAACAATAGACACGGAGGAAATCCAGGCAATTTTCTGGTCATATTTTGCAAACTTATACTCCACAACATTTGAAAAGTCAAAGGATATGGACAAATTTCTGGATAACACTTACTTAACAAAATTAAATCAAGAATAGACAAGCAACTTATATTGACCTATAAAAACTAACAATGTAGGAGCCATCATAAAAAGTCTTCCAACATAAAAAAATCCCAGAGCCAGATATCTTCTTCATTGAAGAATTCTACCGAAAATTCATGTAAGAGCTAATATTAATTCTACTGAAACTGTTCCATAAAATAAAACAGAAGTTTCTTTACCAAACACATTTTTTGAGGCTACAATCACCTTGATACCCATTCACACAAAGACACAACTAAGAGAAAATCACAGACCAATATCCCTCCTGCACATTGATGCAAAATACTCAAGAAAATATGGGAAAACCAAATCCAAGAATATATCAGAAAAATCATCTACCATGATCAAGTAGGCTTCATCCTTGGGTGGCAGGGATGGCTTCAAATATGAAAATATATCAAATATATCACTATATAAACAAATAGAAAATGAAAAATTCACATGATCATCTCCCTAGATGTAGAAAACAACCTTTGACAAAATTCAACATCCTTTCATGTTAAAGGTCTTGGAGATATCAGGGATAAAAGGAATTTATATAAACATAATGAGAGCAATATGTAGTAAACAAAGATCAAATATCAAGCTGAATGTAGAGAAGCTTAAGGCGATTCCTCTAAAATCAGGACAAAGACTAGGCTGCCCTCTGTCTCCATATCTCTTCATTATTGTATTTGAAGTGTTAGCTAAAGAAATAAGACAAGAAGGATATCAAGAGGATACAGATTGAGAGGAAGAACTCAATCTTTCCCTATTTTCAGAAGATATGATAGTTTACATAAGCAACCAAAAAAACTCTACCAGGGTAATCCTACAGCTGTAAAACACATTCAGCAATGTATCATGATACAAAATAAACTTTAAAAAAAAAAGATCGTATCCATTCTATATTCAGACAACAAAGGGGCTGATAAAGTAATCAGAGAAAAATCACCCTGTACAATAGCTACAAACAAAAAAAGTACCTTGGGTTAACACTTATCAAACAACTGAAAGGCCTATATAATATTAATTTGTTTCTCTACAAAAAGAAATTAAAGAAAACACCAGAAAATGTAAAGATCTCCCAATCTCATGGATAGGTAGAATAAACATAGTAAAAATGGCAATATTGCCAATGGCAATCTACAGATTCAATGCAATATTTATTAAAATGCCAGCACAATACTTCACTGACCTTGAAAAGATAATAATTAACTTTATATTGAAAAAACAGGGCTTCTCTCCTGTCTCTAGATTAAGGCAGTTATCCCTCCATGAGGGATGTGTTCGCAAGTTCCTTTTGTGCACCAGGGATACATCCTGGCTCCACTGTCTGAGGTCCCTTAGACTGCTCAGTCCTTCTGGCTGTGACCCATATTCAGGGGGGCCTGAGTCAGTCCATGCTGGCTTCCCAGCTATCAGTCTGGTGTCCTGATAGCTCCTCCTTGTTCAGGAAAGCAGTCTCTATGTGTTTCTGCTGCCTGGTCTTGTCCTCTCCATCTGTATCTGGGTTCTACTTCAACTCAGTGTTTATGTATGGGTGTTTGCTCCTGTTTCCATCATATGGAATTGGGGTGGGGAGATGGGAGGGGAGCCTGGTTAGAGTGCATGTGAGAGGGCAAAGGGGGTAAAAGGGAGGGAAGGAGGGAGGGAGAAGGTGAGAGAGGGAGGAGGGGAGGGAGAGAGGGAGAGAGTGAGAGGGAACTGGGATCGAAATGTAATATAATAAATTAAATAAACAAAAAAAAAATGCTTTGACTCCAAATAGTTCAAGGACACGTTACTGTGGAAAAGGATTTCTACTTTTGTTTCCACAGAAAATGCAAAGATGTGGATTCCTTCCAGACTAATATGGTTTGATCAAGTCAGACCACCTGAAGCAGAGTACCAGGTGATCCTACATTCAAAACAGCTGGACATGCAGCCTTACAGACCACAGCCAGGATTTCTGCACCTTCATCGAATCTCCCATGACAGCGCCCTTTACCAGTAGGAAGTAGTTTGGAAAGAAGGACGCCCAAGTTCCCAAGTATTGTCTATAAATGTTTTATTTTTTTCATTTAAATGGACCTGGTTATATAAAAATAAATAAATAAAATGGAAAAAAATAAAACATCTGTGAGCAAGAAAAAAAAAAAAGAAAGAAAGAAAAACAAAAGAATGAGAATAGCCAAAACAACATGTATTATAAAGGAACTTCAAGAGGTATCATTATCCCTGACTTTAAGATCTACTACAGAGCTATAGTCATGAAAACAGCCTGGTATTAGCACAAAGATAGACAAGTACCTCAATGAAATTTAATAGGAAATCTTGATATTAACCCACACACATATGAGCACCTGAATTTGACAAAACAGCTAAAAGTGTACACTGGGATAAGGAAAGCATCCTCAACAAGTGGTGCTGGTACAACTGGATGATGGTGTATAGAAGACTGAAGATAGATCTATGTGTATTGTCATGCAAAAAACACAAGTCCAAATGGATCCCTCCATAAATCCATCCACACTAAACCTCTTAAAAAAAAAAAAACAAAAAACAAAAAAACAAAATTAGATGTACTCTTCAAAAAATTGGTACAGGAGACAGCTTCCTGACAATAACTCCTGGAGCATAGACACTGAGATCAACAACTAATGAATGGGACCTATTCAAACATAGAAGTTTCTCTAAGCAAAGGACACAGTGGACAAGACCCAAGAGCAGCCCACAGACTGGGAAAATATTTTCACCAATCCTACATCCGACAAAGGGCTGATCTCCAAAATATACAAAGAACTCAAGAAACTAGTCAACAAAACACCAAATAACTATTAAAATGGGGTATAGAACTGAATAGAGAACTCTAAATAGGGGAAATAAAAAATGATGAAATACACTTAAGAAAGTGTTCAATATCTTTGGCTATCAAGGAAATGCAACTTAAAATAACGTTAATTTACCATCTTACTCCTGTCAGAATGGCTAAAGTTAGTAAAAGCAATGACAACTTATGCTTTGCAGGTGGAACTGCAAACTTGTACAGCCATTTTGGAGACTCGCATGGCTGTTCCTCAGGATAATGGGAATCAGTCTGCCACAGGACCAGGTAACCTACCTCTTATGCACATACCCAAACGATCCACATCCATGGAACCAAGACTTGTGCTCACATATGTTCATAGCAATATTATTTATAATATCCAGAAACTGGAAGTGACTTAGATGCCCCTCAACTGAAGTATGGATAAAGAAGATGCGCCACATTTATACAATGGAATACTACTCTGCGGGTAGGGAAGGGGAAAACAATGGAATCTTGAAACTCACAAACAAGTGGATGGAACTTGAAGAAACCATCCTGAATGAGGTATCCCAGTCACAGAAAGATAAACATGGGATGTATTCACTCATATGTGGATTTTAGACATAGTGCAAAAGATAACCAGCCTACAAATCACACTGCCAGAGAAACTAGGATACAAGGAGGATTCTAAGAGTTTCATATATGGTCACTCACAGAAGCAGGAAGAGACACGGTCCCCAGAGCATATGGGAATTGGCGGGTAGTGAGTGGAGAGTGAACTAGCAAAAGGAACAAAGTAGGAGAGTAAAGAACATTGGACTATGAAGATTTGGTCAGGGGAGGAATAGACTTGAGAAGAGAAGAGAAGAGAAGAGAAGAGGTTAGCTAGGAGAGGAGAGGAAAGACTATAAAAGAGGGAGCCATTATAGGATAGAAGAGGAAACTGAACCTAGAGAAATGTCCAGAGACCTACAAGACCACAAGTAACAATTTGAGCAACAGTGTAAAGGCTACCATAAATTCCCTTCCCTGACAATGAGATCAACGACTAACGTATCCACCAGCATGGAGCCCGCATCTAGTAGCTGATGGAAACAGAAGCATACATGCATAACTAAACACTGAACCGAACTGGAATCCAGATGCAGAGAGGGAGGACAAGACCACACTGCAGAAACACATAGACACAGCTGACCTGAACAAGGAGGAGCTAATGGGGCTCCAGACTTATAGCTGGGAATCCAACATGGGACGGACACAGACCCCAGAACATGGGTCTAAGCTAAAAGGATTGTGCAGTCTAAGGGACTTCAGGCAGTGGAACCAGGAAATATCCCTGTTGCAAAAAGGACATTGGGGGAAAATCCCCATGGAGGGATACTCCTTTAACCTTGAGACAGGAGAGATATTTTAGTCCCTACTTCAAATGACTTGAAAGATTTAGATGACCCCTCCTGGAAGGAATCACCATATGTGTATAGTGTCCGTTGGATGGGAGGGGAGAGTGGCCAGGGGCTCTGGAAGTTGGGAGGGGGAGGAGTGTGGAAGTAAGGTGGAGTGAACTGGTTTGATATGTATAAAAAAATTTTTAAAAAATAAAAACATTAAAAAGATACCAATGTGATTTTCAAAAAAATAAAGTTAACATATGTTAATAACTGAAAAATTTTTACCTCTATTGACTTTGAAATATCACACTTCCACAGAGAGAACATCACTTCCACCACAAGTTCTAATAGATCATAATAATAAAAACTCACAGTAACCTATCAGGGAGGGGAGGATGAAAATTGAAGGATCACAGATTCAGAGCATCTGGCTACTAGAGTTCTTTTCTCTACCTATTCTCAGACAAGCCATGTGCTCCTGTCCTCACACTGCCTCCTCAGATTGACTGCTTTCTCTTCGATCCCTCAAACTAACTGCTCAAACAAAATCATCTCACTGCATGCTCTTCTGTCTCCTCTACCTTATCTTCCTCTCTCTGTCCAGCCGTGTCAATCCTATCTCAAAATCCCTACTGCTGAGATTCAAGGCCTGATTCCCAAGTCCTGGGACCACCTTAGTGTGAGCTGTTTTTCATTTAGACAGACTTTTTGTCTAACAAATGACATAGTGTGTGTTTCTAACTACTGATTTAGTATGTGCGGATAACTAGTGACTTAGCTGTGCAGCTGACTAAATACATAGAAATACATAGGTGAATGGCTAACTACTGTCTCTGTGTGTCTGGCTGACTATTTTCTTGGTGTTTGTGGCTAGCTAGTGAATTAGATGTGTGGCTGACTAGTGACTTAGTATGGGTGGGTAAGTAGTGATATATTGTGTGTGGCTAACTAGAGACATAGTGACTGTGGCTAACTAGTAACCTAGCTTTGTGGCTAACTATTGACTTAGTCAATGTGGTTAGTTACTGCTTAGGCAACGCTAGCCACAGAACGATCCTGCCATTCATCTCAACCTTCACAAACTGTACACTTACATACTCTCATCTGTGTTCAAACACATGACAGATTAAAACATGCTGGGAAATTACAAAATCACTCCCCCTACCACAGTCATGCACTTTTTTCATAGTGGTGACTCCAGCACCTGGTTGCTTACCCTGAATCCTCCTGCAGTGTAAACAATTTTCCTTATTCTGGTCTGAAGGCAGAAGCAATGCTCCACATGCAAATGCTTTTCCTGTGACTGCACTGGATAGTTGGCTTCCTGACTCTAATGGAAAATTTAAATCTCTTAGGTGTTACAGTAATTATGAATTTGAAGGTATAGTACAGAAGACAGCAAGGCCATTGCTTTGGAAAGCAACAGCATGCAACCAATTCCAGTTACATCAACATAAGAGATTGTCTCATAAACATTCTTCTAACATGATGAAATTGCATATATTCTAGCATTAATATGCCTTCCCAGGGAGAAGTCACTTTACCCACAAAGGAGATCCATAAACACAAATATTTCTAACATAACATGTATCTATCTCTGGAAAATAATCAGAGAGGAGCCAGCCTAGACATAGTTTGAATTTCATATATGATATCTTTTTTAAATGGCTTTTAAGTTCAAGCTCAATTTTACACATTGAACAATTTCAGTAGGGACTGGAGCATGTCTAGCTATTTAGGGAGATGGGAGGATTAAACAGCAAATGTGTTCCCAGTATTGTTCCTAAAGGCCACCAGATACCTGAAACTGAAGGACCTGTTCCACATATAGGATCCTGAGGTGAACGTGATGGGGAATGAGATAGATAGGAAACATAGAAGGTAGAAAAGATTTTTAAACAAGCTGGGATG
The DNA here is from genome assembly GCF_943737965.1 of Phodopus roborovskii. Classification (NCBI taxonomy): domain Eukaryota; kingdom Metazoa; phylum Chordata; class Mammalia; order Rodentia; family Cricetidae; genus Phodopus; species Phodopus roborovskii. Next base: position 64,269 of record NW_026126364.1, on the reverse strand, counting down.
GCTAGATGTGTCCCATGACAAGCTTCTTAAGGAGAACAGACTCTTGTATACTATTTCCACAGACGAAATGGAAGCAAAGGGTACACTTACGTGAAGTAAGTTGAAACCCAATCAATGGGACAAACTCAGGAGAACACTAAAACAATGCAGTGCTAGCGGAATACAGGGTATCACATGATCATTGCTGACTAATCCCACAGTGGCCTTGGGACTTAGAAGCAAACATCTATATAGTTTATATCTATAGATCTGAAGCAACCTGTCCACAATGGCTTTGTTCCATACAATTACCAGTTCTCCCATGCAAATACCTGGTTTTTGACAAGGTTCTCTGTTTTATTGTCAATATACCAGGCCCTTAGGAAAAGCTTTCAAGGCCTAGTTCCCAGGCTGTTACAATCTCTTCTAAGAATGTTTCTCATCCCTGCATGAGGACCTAAGTGAAAGCTTTGCTTTATCAGGAATCTCATACATCATTGGTTTGCTTTTTAAAATCTGGTGTCCTATTGCCACTCTGTTAGAACTATGCTTTTCTGGAGAAGAAAACTGCAACTATAAAATATAATAAATTTTATGGTTGCTTGTGACCCTGTAAAAGCATTCTGAGCAGCTTGTTACAGGGCAGTTCTATGATAAGGGTAAGGGACTAGATGCTGTTGTAAAACAGGAGTTGCTTCTTTGTAATGGTTTGGAGTCAAAGTTCTGGAAAATCATGGTGAACAAATATGTATCTAGGATTCAAAATTCAAACAGGACTGGTCAGCATACACTCATCTATGTGTGTTTTAGAGGCAGTAATACCTCAGTTAAATTCTACTATATGAGACATAATATCTTCAAAGCATTTGTAAATCCTTTGTGTTACAAATTCTACTCCTGTAAATCACTGCTCAATAGTGAAGTGCTACCCTTACATGAGATGTCTTTTACAACATGCAGAAAATTTACAATAAATGGATCTTACACATAAAATTAAAATGCAAATTGTTGAACTTCTAAAAGGTACTTAACTAAAAGGCCTCTGTAAGTTTGTTGCCATGATTTCAGTGGGTGCACCTGAAGTATGTAGAAGTTTACTTAAAAGACCCTATGTGTCTAGACTTAAAGAGGTTTCCATACCCACCTCCCTGCTCCCAGTGCTCAAAGAAGGTACAGCCCACAGAGTAGTTATTTGGAGGACTGCATGAGAACTCAGGGGACAGGTAGTCTGGCTATAGTTTCCCAGCCAGATCCAGGGAATACCCACCACACTGGATCCATCACCTCACCATCTCCCTATGTATAAGGACAGCAGCCCCTCAATCATCATGCTGTTGTTTTCCAGTTTTCCCTTCCTCAAAGCACAGCACACAAAATGACTGGCTCCAGTTTCTCTTCAAATCCAGACCAGAAGGGCCCGAATTACTTTTGATAGGCACATCACAAAGGGGCCTAATGGTTAGTAAGGCCTGAGTAATAAAAGCACCTCCCAGGTGGTTGCAGAGTGCTTAAGGACAAATTGCAATGGTTACTGCTTGCCTTCTACCCCAGACAAAGTCTTTTTTATATCAGCACTGATGTGCATTTCTATAGCTATTGTCCTATAGCTGACCCGTGTTATCTTTCTGTATTATAGAGGCATTTTCCTTTCTTCCTCCTAGACACAGTGTGGCTAGCTAACTATACTTTCTTAAATGGATTGAGTGATTCTAGGTGAAAAAGTTGAAGGGAGCTCCAAATATTCATTAACTACCACACAGAAATTTGTTATTTTATTTAACACTGAGTTTAGTTGAACTAAATTTACTTTTTATCTGTTTGTCACATGAAGTTGAGACATTCAGGACAGAAAAGCAGGGACCAGATCTCAAAAAAAAGATAAATGATCTTTCTCGTGGCAGAATGCCAGATGATTGCTCAATAGATGTAGAATTTTATCCCTGAAACTCACAGAAAACAGTTGGCAAAGACATAATAATGAGAAAAGTAGTCTTAATAGAAAATTGAATATGTACAGAGGAATTGAACTAGGAAGTATGTATTTGTGAGCAATATTGTTAGCCAATACATCTTCAGTGAACAGATAAAAAACAAAACAAAACAAAAACCAACTGCATTAATCAAGGTTCTCTGCATGAAAAGGAATGTAGGATGAATCTCACCATATATGTGGAAAGTGGATTTATTAGGATGTCTCATAAGCTGTCATGTAGTTAGTCCAACAAAGGTTACCTACTATTGGGAACCTGAAGAGTACAGCAGTTTTTAATTTATCAGGATGGATGTCTCAGCTGGTCATTATACATCATAATTCCAAAAAAGTAGGCTCTAATGGTAGTAAAAGAATACACTTGTACCCAGAGCTAGGGTAAGTAGCCAAAGAGGGAAAGCTTCCTCCTTCAATACCATTTATACATGTAGGCTACCACCAGAACGTTGATCTGATTTTTCCTTTATGTGATTTTGTTTTGTTTTTTGTTTTCAAAACAGGTTTATCTGTGCAGCACTTAAACTCATTCTGTGGGTTTGGCTAGCCTCAACCTAAGCAAAATGAGGCAGCCTCCTGTGTCCTGGGATTAAACATTTGCACTGCCACCAAGGTAGATCTCATCATCTGTTTGGATACAAGACTTCTGTATGGCATTGGCAGTCATGGAATATATTCTGCCAGTCTGAAGATTCTCAACTCCTAAATGGGAATCTGTTCCAACTTGTCATGAGTTCAAAGTGCTCCAATAACTCCTATTATCCTTAAGATATTATCTATCCTGCTACAGGTCAACTGTGACTTGATGATGAATGTCTCCTCCCTAAATAGCAATGATTTGGGAGTAGACAGTTTAACCACCCTGAAGGAATAAGTGCAGCAATGGGATGCCTGAAGGCACATAGTATATGCAATTATGGAGTGCCTTTAGCATTAGTGGAAGCAATTTCTGTTTTCCCTTTATACATATTAATAGATGTCCCCTTCCATTGCCGCACATTTGTTTGACTCCTTAAGTTTGGTGTATGAATAAAATGGAGCTTTCAGTATTTACTGAATCTGCCTGCCTGACATCATATTATGTCTCTATTGTCCTTTCATCAATGATAGCTAGTCTTCCACTTGTCCACATTCATGGACTGAGAAATGGACATGGGCCTGAGCTGCTGTTTCTGATTACAGTCCTACAAAATGATATTTGTGTGGAGATCATAAGTGAACTTTGTGGGGTCCACATTTGGCCTACCACCAGGGCAAATGTAGACTCATAAAATTCTCATATTCCAGGGAGTCACATTGTAGAAAATATATTGATTCTTTTAAATGAAAATGTCTCTATGAAAAAAAAAAAAAAACCAAAACATTTAATTCTTATATGAACATCTTATAGCAGAAACAGGAACCGAGTATATGGGAGTGTTTTAGAGATGGAAAAAAATTCCATATTTACCTTTGTTATTTGTTTTGCATTCTAAGTCTATGAAGACCCTTGGTTTTCTTTTTTCATAAGTACTCAAACTGAATGAATATGTTTTAAATTTCCATTAATTTTACTTTTGTATTTTTTCTCTTCTTTTTAAGTATAGTATTACTGTGACATCCTGTCTTAAATAGAACTCACATTATAGATTAGTCTGTCCTAGCACATGACAGATATCTGTCCACCTTGAATCCAGAGTGCTGGCATTGTAGTTTGGCTTGTCACCAGAGAAGTTAGTTCATTAGCTTGGCTCACTTATGATGAATGACTGAGCCTGATTGTTAGTGTAGCCAGACAACAGGCTCTGGTCCTACCTTCAGTAACATAAGATGGTATCCATTAAGTGCAGGTTTTCTGCCTCAAAGTCCATTGTCTTCCAAATATGGGAAATATTATTTTTCCTTATCATTTAGTCTGTTAAAACTCGCCAAATGCCTTGGAAGGGTTCTATCTTTTACTGCTAATGGTGACAGCCAGGTTCACAGAGATAAGAGGTTTTTTTTTTTTTATACAGTTAAGTGTAATTCTTCATGTTATTCATCACATCATTCTAATGTCTCACTAAGTATACTTGAAGCTGTGAAGCCAGTCATAGTGGCAGATGCCTTTAGTAATGGTTCTTAGAGAGTGGAGATAGGAATTATAGGATTTCACAGTCACCCAAGATGAAAGTGGTCCCTGGGGTATGGTTTTCATACCACAAAGTTAGTCTGTGACTGCTTGAGGACAGTGTCCATAAACTTTCCCAAAGCTCTGGATCTTCAGGACCACAGCACCAGCAAATGTTAGCTAAGTTATTCACCCCACCTTATTTCCTATTATTACTTTTAATGAATTCTGTTAAAATAGAATCAAAGTTATTTTACATATCCATATCTGTTCCCAATCCCTCTCATGTATGCACCAATCCAAAAGTCATTTGGGGCAGGGACAAGGCCCAACCCTATGTGTCTAGACTGAGTGAGTATCTGTCCATAGGGAATGGGATCCTGAAGTCTTTCATACATCAGGGATACATCCTGATTCCACTGCCAGAGGTCCCTTACACTTCCTAGGCCTTCTAAATGAGATGCACTTTCAGGGTGTTAGGTCAGTCATATTATGTTTTCCCAACTATCAGACTGGGGTTCATGAGCTCCACACTGTTTTACTTAGGTGAGTCTGAGGGTATCTCCAAGCTGGTCTTGAACCCTGTACTTATCACTCCTCCCTCTCTGCAACTGGATTCCAGGAGTTCCACTTAGTGCTTAGCTGAGTATTTTTGCTTCTGTTTCAGCCAACTACTAGATGAAGGCTCTAGAATATCCTATAAGGTAGATATCAATCTCATTTTAGGGAAGGGCATTTAAGGTAGCCTCTGCACTATTGCTTATATTCTTATATGGGGTCATCCTTGTAGATCTCTGGACATTTTCCTAGTGTCAGATTTCTCTTACCACCTATTATATCTCCATCTAGTATGGTATCTCTTTTGTTGCTCTCCTCTATTGTTTCCAAAACTCAGTCTTCTTGATGCCTCTTGTTCTCCTCTCCCATTCTCTTTCTCCTAACCCTCCCTCCCCTCACCCAATGCTCCCAATTTTGTCAGGAGACCTTGTCCCTTTCCACTACTCTTGGGACACAATGGCAAGCCTTTAAAGGGTGAAGTCTGAAGTGAGGTGAATCCAGGGTAGGCCCCCACCCCCTTGACACCCTGAGGGCAGGGTTTGGACAGTGCTACCAAACCCTGCCAGGACTCGAACCATCTTCTCTCCAACTGCAGCTCAATGTTAAGGCTGAAGCTTTACACAACCTGCTTTGTCCATCTCTCAAGGAATAGGTGCCGACGGTCTACAGGATGGTAGCTAAGGGAAACCTTGTAAACCACACCTCCTGCTAAAAGCGATCCCACCAACTCCTGAAACCTTCCTCTCCATATCATCCCTGGCAAGTATATGAAGCCATACTTAATCTAATGTCTGCATACCCAGGGAGGCTGGGTTGTTGCTTGGAAACCCTAATGGTTTCTGTATTATTCAAAAAGTTTAGAATGTTTAGTAGTCCTGATCCAAACCTGCCCTCAAGTTCTGTGTCTTTTCTGCTCATTTAGTCATGTAACTCGGGCTTCGGTAGCCAATCAGATCTTCAAGCATAGCCACCAGTCAAAGGGGAGGCTCTTTCCCCAATTTTATTTGCTTTTATATGCTGTGCCTTTAATACAGAGTATGAAATCTGAAGGTGGAGAAGCTTGGGTTGACATTTCTCTTGCTCTCATTATCTCTCTTTCCTCTCCATCTCTCTCTCTCCTCATGCTGTCTTTCTCTCTCTGTCTCTTTGTCTGTCTGTCTCTCTCTCTCTGTATCTCTCTTGTGTTGCAGATTACATCAGAAGGGCTGACCAGTTTGTCATTTATCTTGGGTGTAGTGAGCTTAGTAAGAACCATGCTAAACAAAAGAACCATTTTGACTATTGAAATTATAGAAAAGTATGTTGGCTAAAATCTTCACCAAATTGTTTGCATGATTTTGATTTCCTCTTTCATGAGCTCTTCCCTATCATTTCATATCAAGATAATGGAGAAAGGATAGAGACAGGGTTAGAGATATGGACGAGAAAAATTATGGAATATTCCTTGCCAGGACCCATGTCAGGATTTTGACAAAATTCTTTAGTTCTTGCTACAAGAATAACTCAAGAGGCTAACATTCTTGGGAACAAGTGTGAGCAAACACAAATCCATGCACTGGTATTACATAATTTAAATTAAATCAAATCATTAACCACACATATTTTCACCTGTGAATATACAATATTGTGAGCACTCATTCCTGTAACACAGGTACTTAAGTGTTTAAAGTCTTAACAGTTTCCTCCAATATGAATTGCTTTATGTAATATGAAGCAAATGTGTAGGATTGGATTTAGAAAAATCAATAATCTCAATGAGGCTTTTTAAATTGTTAAAGTAATGAGTGAAAGGGCCCCCATTGTAGGGCCTCTGCTAAAGAGACCTCAGCTGGAGAGTGCGAGGTCCCAGCTAGATCTGCCTGTCAGTGCAGAAACATCCAGAGTATCAGCCCAGTATTTGGCATCCAGTGGCTAGAGTCCTCAAATGATTTTCGGGTCCATGTCACCATGGGAACACTCTGAGTACTTGCAGGGTGGATCCTTGACCCCCATTGTAGGGCCTCTGACAAAGAGGCCTCAGCTGGAGAGTGCCAGGCCCAGGTTAGATCTGCCTATCAGCTTAAGGAACATCCTGGGTCCCAGCCTTCAAAATCTTTGACTTGCTTTGCCAGTCTTCTGCTGGAGTCTGAAATTTTAGCCCCATTGCCAGGCCCTGCCTGTGGAGAGAACTCCTACAGAGCTTGGACCACCCAGAGCTACAGACATCGAACTTCTGACCCACCAAAACACATCGCGGAAGAAGCTATGGGAAGATGGAAATACATTAAAACACCTAACAATAGAACGACAAGAATAACAGCACCAGAATCTATGGAATCTACACCAAATAGACTGGAAAATAACAAAGCAGATGAAGTAGAAGATAACAAATTAAAACTTATTGCCGTAAGGAATGATAGAGGCCCTCAAATAAAATGGGAGAAAATACCTTAAAGAAATGGAAGAAATAAAAACAAAAACTGGAAAAAAATGAACAAATTTCTTGAAGAAAGTACAGAAATCCAGAAAAAAACAATTAAGCAAGTGAAGGAAATGGTTCAAGTCTTGAAAACGGAAATGGAGGCAATAAATAAAACGTAAAACGAAGGAATGCTGGCCTAGGAAAAACTAGGCAAATGATCAGGAACTACAGATGCAAGCATAACCAACAGAATTCAAGAGATGGAAGAGAGAATCTCAGGCACAGAAGATAAAGTAGAGTAAGTAGATTCAAGGACCAATGAAAATCATAAAACCAACAAATCCTTAACACAAAACACGTGGGACACCATGAAAAGGCTAATCTTAAGAGTAATAGGCATAGAGGAAGGTGAGGAAGCCCAGCTCAAAGGTGCCAAAAACATATTCAACAAAATCATTGAATCTGAACGAGGACATGCCCCATTAAAGTACAATGAGCATACCAAACACCAAAAAAAAAACCCTCGACATATAATAATCAAAACATCTAACATATACATAAAGAAATTACATTAAGAGCAGTGAAAGAAATATTCCAGGTAACATATAAAGGAAGACCTATGAAAATTACACATGACTACTCCATGGAAAGCCTCACGGTGAGAAGGTCCTTGATAGATGTTTTACAACTACAAAGAGTCCACGGATGCCAGCCCAGGCTACTATACCCAACAAAACTGTCAATCACTATAGATGCAGAGAACAAAATGTGTAATGACAAAGCCAGATTTTCACAATACGTATCTACAAATCCAGCCATACAGAAAGATTTGGAAGGAAAACTCCAACCCAAGGAAGTTAACTATTCTCACAAAGATGTAGGCAAAAGATCATCCACTGTACCACAAAACAAGGGTAAAGTAGGACTGATAAATACACAATACCACTGCCAGCAACAAATCTAAAACTAACAAGCATTAACAATCCATGGTCCTTACTCTAACTCAACATTAGTGGTCTTAACTTCCTTGTAAAAAGACACAGGCTAACAGAGTGGATATGAAGACAGAATCCATCTCACTGCTACATACAAGAAATACATCTAAGCTTCAAAGATAGATATTACCTCAGGCTAAGAAAAGATCTTCCAATCAAATGGACCCCAGAAGCAAGCAGGTGCAGCTATCCTAAATTCTAACAAGTTAAACATCCAACCAAAATTATTCAAAATAGATTAAAACAGTCATTCCGTGTTCATCACAGGAGAAATCCATCAACACAAAGTCTCAATTCTGAACAAGTATGATTCAAATACAAAGGCAACCACATTCATAAAAGAAACTCGACTAAAACTCAAACCTCACATAAAACCTCACACACTTATATTGGGAGACTTCAACACACCACTGCCACCACTAGACAGGACCACCAGTCACAAACTTAACAAAGTAACCAAAGAATTAACACAAGTTTCGTCTCAATTGGGTTTAACAGACATCTATAGAACATTCCATCCAAACACAAAAGAATATAAGTTCTTAACTGCTCCACATGAAACCTTCTCTAAAATTGACCAAATAGTAGGTGGCATAACAAACCTCAACAGATACAAGAGAATTGTAACAGGCCACTGTATCTTATATGACCAGCATGCTTTAGAAACTGGATTACAACAACAACACAAATCGCAGAAACACTACAAACTCATGAAAATTGAACAATGTTCAATTGTACCATACCTGCGTCAAAGAAGAAATAAAGAAATTAAGGACATCCTAAAATTCAACAAGAATGAGGACACAACATACCCAAACTAATGGGACACCTTGAAAACAGTGATACCAGAGAAGTTCACTGCACTATGTGCCCATATGAAAAAAAAAAAAAAAAAACAGGATAGTTAGAATAGAGTATTAACACCCCAAATGAAAGTGTTAGGTCAAAAAGAAGCAAACTCACACTGGAGGAGTAGACACTAGAAAATAATAAATTTGAGGGCTGAAATCAATAAAACAGAAACCAGGGAAACAATGCAAAAAAATCAATATAACAAAGGGTTGGTTTTTCAAGAAAATCAACAACCTAGACAAAACTTTACCCAAGCTAATGAAAAAGCAGAGAGAGAACATGCAAATTCACAAAATCAGAAATGAAAATGGGGACATAACAATGGACACAGAAGAAATCCCGGAAACGTTCAGGTTATACTTTGACATACTGTGACCTTAATATTTACAACAAATGTATGGTGATCAAGAAGGTATACAATATTTGGAAAGGATAAAGGGGAGATGCAGAGACAACGACAAGAACAAAAGCTGGAAAATATAATCAACTTTTTAATCAAAACACCAGAGGAAACTCAGCCAGGAAAACCAAGATCTTGAACAATGTTAACCAGCTACACATCATGCCAGTTGTTTAGATCTTAAATAAAAAGAATTCACAACTCCCACAAAAATTAATTCTGAAGAATACTCACTCTCTTTTGCTTCTGTTCCTCCACATACTGACATTTGTCCCAACAGAGATGCCTCATGGTTTAGAGCTCTCTCTAAAAATGGGGGTAATATCTTTCTATGTTTCTGCAAGGCTCCTTGTGGTTTAAAGCAAAACCAGCCCCATGATGCCCACACAAATATTAATTCAGAAGAATGATTTAATTTCTGCTTCTGAACACATGTACAATGCCTGTCCACCCACTAAACACCATGCACACTTGAGAAAACTGCAGATCAGAAATTCCTTTTTCCCAGGAACTCAACTTTCCTGAAACATGCTATTGTAGCTAATGGAAAGTTAAAAGAGCTGTGATCATGTATTGCTGAAAGATGATTCCAATGACATATTTCCACTGGTTTATAAACTGTGTGTGAAACATAAAGACAAATCTGAATGTGGAATGCAACATTCATAAATTCCATAAGCAAACTTTCTGTTTTTCCCTTAGATGTTCCCAACATATACCAAAAGAATCCTTGTCATTCATATTGAACAACAATATTTGTTTCCCATTGGTTTGTTTGTTTTGTTTTGTTTTTTCCTTTGGTTTTCAAAGCAGGGTGTCTCTTTAGGTTTGGGTGGGTCTCTTTATGTTTGGGACTCACGCTAAAACTCTCTGAAAATCATACAGGCCTCAAACTCACATAGAGCTTCTTGCCTCTCCCTCTCAAGTGCTTGAATAAAAGTTGTGTGCCACCACAGTCCAGTGTGGACACAGAGATTTCACTCACCCAAGGGAACCTACACTCAGGGAGGATAAGACGAAAAGGGCCATTGCCCAGGTCAGCACAGGGCACAAGTTCCAATCCTGTCCCTGCAGAAATGACACGTAGGCTCTGAAGCTTACACACTGACCATGCTATTGGGGTGTGGATTTCATTGTATCTTCTATATGAAAGTCAGCAATTCGGTTTCATTATCACATCAGTACTTTATCAAGATTATTGTTTGTCCTTGTCTATAGACACCAAGAAATGGCCAGTCAGACATTGTGTAAACCATCTACAATTGATTATAGGCTCCACACTGATATTCCCACCAAAGGAAAGCAAGAAATAGCACATGTTTCTTCCTTCCCCCACCTCTTTCTGCACTGTGCCTACAAAAGCTTCAAAGTTCTTCAATAAACTCAATTCTTACATATTCCTGTGGCCATTTGCCTGGGGAATTGAAAAATAGTCAATAACTAAACTTTATTTCCTTCTTAATGAACATTCAAAGCTTTTTCCTAAAGGAATTGTAAGAGTTTCTTCCCAGCATGAGGTAGCAAAGACAGGAGTAGCTGTGATCAATGCAAAGCTCAATGACATCACACCATTGGCTACACCCAGCTCAATATATACAAATTGTACTCAACAAATCTGGTCTTTCTTCATTCACATGACATGATTCAATACATCCTGAGTATTTAAAGAAAAAAACCACTGAATCTATATAAGTTAGGATTTTTATTCCTGTGTATAAGTTCGAAGACCACCACCACATGTTCTGTTGTTGCTTTTCAAGACAGGGTTTCTCTGTGACTTTTAAGTTTGTCTTGGAACTAGCTCTTGTCCTAAGGCACAGCCCCCTGGTTGTTACTGTTTCTGCCAATCAAGTTTCACATTTTGAGAAGAAGCATTGATCCATCTCTATGATTGATGACCTAAACTGAAAGTATTGCTTGCTAAGCCCAAACCTTTAAACAAAAGTGTTTTCCCTTTCAAACAGTTGTCACTTTGGTTTATCTTGCCCATCCGGGAGGACTATGATATTCTCTAGAACACTGGCCCTTTCTGCCACAAGAGGCCCTAATATTCAGTGTGACCAAGCAATGTCCCCTAAGCTGCTTCTAAAAGTATTGTTTTGTCAAAAGGAGATGGGCCTGGGGGCTCTTTGTGAATGAGGAGTTTCCCCTTTGTCATGGTTTGGAGCCAAATGTCCTGGACAATCCTACAGATCAAATTTGTATTTTAGCATCCTAATCTCTAACATGCCTTATTAGTACACTACTCATCTTTGGGCTATTTTATAGGCAGCACTCCATCAGCTCAATCATATTTTGTGGGTTGGACTATCCATATAAATAGGTAAGTCTTTTATATGTACAATTCTAATCGTCCACATCACAGTTTAGTAGTGGAGTGCAATCCAAAACAAGAATGCCACGTTAAGGAAATTTTCAGTGCCCCATGTCTATAATATCACTCTCAGGAAGCAGAATTATGTACATATCTATGAGTTTGGGACTAGCATGCTCTACAGAGCAACTTTCATGCCATGCTCCTATGCTTTACCTAGAAAAAAGTTGTTTCCCTGGAACCAGGATGATTCCCTGGAGAATGAAAGGACTTTGGGAGAGATACTCACTTAGCCTAGAGACAGGCATAGTCCCTACTCCAAAAGTCTTGACAGATTTTTGAATCCTGCTGGAATGCAAGACCCTCCCTGTGGAGTGGGGAGAGGAATGGGACAGGAGCCGAATTGGGAGGCATAGGAGGGAGGGACTGGGACCTGCGATCCATATATAAAATCTGATCTCCAAAATATACAAAGAACTCAAGAAACTAGTCAACAAAACACCGAATAACCCTATTAAAAAATGGGGTACAGAACTGAAGAAAGAATTCTCCATAGAGAAAATCAAAAAGGCTGAAATACACTTAAGAAAATGTTCCACATCCTTAGCTATCAGGGAAATAAAAATCAAAACAACTTTGAGATAATATTTTAATCATGCCAGAATGGCTAAAATTAGAAACACCAATGATGACTTATGTTGGAGAGGATGTGGAGAAAGGGGAACACTCCTCCACTGCTGGTGGGAGAGCAAACTCATATAGCCATTTTGGAGATCAGTATGGTGGTTCCTCAGGAAAATGGGAATTAGTTTACCACAGGACCTGGCAATCCCCCACTTAAACATATACCCAAACGATTCACATCCATGCAACAAAGACATCTGTTCAACTATGTTCATAGCAGCACTATTTGTAATAGCAAGAACCTGGAAGCAACCTAGATGCCCCTCAATTGAAGAATGGTTAATGAAGATGTGGCACATCTACACAATGGATTACTGCTCTGCAGAAAAAAATGATGGTATCTTGAAATTTGCAGGCAATTGGATGGCACTTGAAGAAACCATCCTGAATGAGGTATCTCAGTCACAAAAAGAGGAACACAGTATGTACTCACACATATATGTATTTTTGACCTAGATCAAAGGATCACCAGCCTATAATTCACATCACCAGATGAACTAGGATACAAGGTGTATTCTAAGAGATTCATATAAAGTCCCTCACAGAACTGGGAAGGGACAAGTACCCCAGAGCTCAGGGGAAGTGGGGGAGGCAGCGAATGGAGAGAGAAGTAGGAGAAAACAAGGGGGAGGAAAGGAAAACATGTGCAACCAGGAAGACATCCTGGTTAGGAATAGAAGTCAGGAAAGAGAGAGACAGAAACAGAGAGAAAACATAAAAGAGGGAGCCAATATTGGTTTGAAGATAAAATTGAACACAAAGAAAAGTCTAGAGAATTACAAGACTGCTCCCAACTAACAATTTGAGCTTCCCTGGAAGGGCTAGCATAAATGCCCTTCCCCGAGAGTGAGATCAACAACTACCTTATCCATGGAGCCCTCAATGAATGCCTGTTGAAAACAGGATCAAACACCCATACATAAACACTGAGTCAAACTAGAACCCACATGCAGATGGAGAGGAAAAGACCATGCGGCAGAAACACATACCGACAGCTTACCTGAACAAGGAGGAGCTAATGGACAATAGATTAATAGCTGAGAAGACAGCATGGGACTGACTCAGGCCCCCCTGAATATGGGTCTCAGCCAGAAGGACTGAGCAGTCTAAGGGACCTCAGACAGTGGAGACAGGATGTATCCCTGGTGCACAAAAGTACTTTGCAAACACATCCCCCATGGAGGGATAAATACCTTAATCTAGAGACAGGAGAGAAGCGCTTGTCCCTACTTCACATGACCTGTGAGATCTACATGGAATTGGGGTGGGGGGATGGGAGGCGAGGGTGGTTAGAGTGCATGAGAGAGGGCAGGGAGATTAAAAGTGAGGGAAGGAGGGAGTGAGTGAGGGATGGAGGGAGGGAGTTTGGGAAAGAGGGAGGGAGGGAGAGGGAACTGGGATCAACATGTAAAATAATAAATTAAATTAAAAAAATGCTTTGATCCCAAACTTAAGGTGAAGGACAAGTTACTGGGGAAAAGAATTTCTATTTTTGTTTCCACAGAAAATGAGAAGATGTGGATTCCTTCCAGACTAATGTGGCTTGATCAAGCCAGACCGCCTGAAACAGAGTACAAGGTGATCCTACATTCACGACAGTCGGACAAAACAGCCTTACAGACTACAGCCAGGATTTCTGAATCTTCTTCGAATCCCCCATGACAGCGCCCCTTACCTGCAGGAAGTAGTTTGGAAAAAACAACGCCCAAATTCCCAAATATTGTCTATAAATGTTTGTTTTCATTTAAATGGACATTGTTATGTAAAATAAATTTAAAAAACAACTAGCTACAATTATGAGGCAAGCCAGGAGATAGTGTCTAACATATGACTTTAATCCTAGCTATTGCAATGCAGAGGCAGGTTGATCTCTCAGTTCAAGACCAGCCTGGTCTATATACTGAGTTCCAAGAAAGCCATGGGTACACTATGGATTTTGTTCTGATTTTATTTCCTCTAGTGGGATATTTTCCTGTATAGAGTAACCATTATTAAATATTCCTTGGTCTTGATTGAAAAAAAAGGAATGAAAAAAAATAATAAATATGTACAAATCAAAGAAAAAAGCTATATCAAATAATAAAATATAAATAAATATAAGTATGTACAGAAATAAAGAAAATGTCTTTTACCAGATACACACAAATAACTAAACATGAATCTTGTACCTAAGCATTAAATGTGTACTGCAGGAGTTGTAGAAGACCTTGGAGAAATTAGGCCTCTCCAGGTTTGGCTACTTGCCATCCTGTGCACCAAAAGACCTCTGGTTCTGACCATCAAAGTCTTTCTACACAAAGCTCCTTGATGGAAATCAAATGTTTTCCACTGTGTGAAATATTTATACCCCAACACCCGGGTATGGGGAGTTGCTAGGACCATATGGTACCTTACAGAACACTGAATGTGGCCAAAGTTTCCCACCAAGCAACCTGGAGGGCCTGCCACACCAACTCCCAGGCCTCCCCATCCCATCCTCCCCATCTGAGGATAGCATCCCATCACTCACCATGTTGTGGCTTCTGTGCTCATCCATGGTCCACTCACAATGTACTACAGTACCACTCCCAGAACAGAAATCAATACACTGGCAGTTGTTCCACTTAAAATGAAGCCCTAAGCAAGATTAATAGCCTACAGTGTGGTTATAGGAAGTGTCCTGCAATGCCTGTGACTGGCAGGTTGGCCTGGTTTAGCTGACTGGCTGGTTAAACTTGAACAACAAGAGCACTTCCCCAAGGGTTAGAGTGTGCTTAAAGACACAACACAGGGTTCCTTGGCTCTGGCTTCTACTCAAGACTCAGACATTGTAGACATCTGTAGAGACACAAATCTCAATGTCACTTACTCCTGTCTAAAACAGACAATCCCATTGTCTTCCAACAGTGTGTGAGATCATCTTCTCCTCTTCCAGACAATGTGCAGATGTTGCAGATACAATTGCACAATGCAGACTGGAATGGTTAACTTATTCAATAGAGGGAAGGGTGCCCAGATTATTAAAAACTTGAGAGATTTTAGGGCATATGGCACAGCAGTTGTTTGTTCTGTGGCTTCTGGCTAAGGTCAGGGGTACGGGGTGTACATTTTATATAATAGTCACAGACACCTCAGAAAACCAAGAAAGAAAGGAAGGAGCCATATCAAAAAGAAATTGATATATCTTTCTCCTGTCAGATGCTTGGGTGATAGCTCCAATGCATTTGGGAGTTTTATTCCTGAAATTCTAGTGAAATTAATAATAATAGAAAGTGTTGTCTTCATGGTAATTTGAATACTCTGGGAGAATTTGTCTGGGAAGATTACTTCTACATGCATTGTGATGACCTGGCACAGCTTCCTCAGGATACAGGTGCGAAAATATACTATGTTCTCTTCTTAAACAGGATTGTGTTCAGGTTTCTAAATCAGTGGAGCTATCATCCTGCCTTGAGATTGGAGAAAGACTAATTTTCTTCTTTGAGATCTGGTTCCTGTTTTCTTTTCTTTTGTTTTTCTGTTATTTTTTTTCCTACTTGTCTGCAGCCCCAGTGACAATCATGAAATAAGTGGTTTCAGTTCATCTGACCTCAGTGGGAAACTACAGAACATGTATCTCCTTTTCTGTGCTGAAATCTCTCGCTAGTAGTTAGGACAGGGAATAATCACATCATGTGATTGTGTAGTGGGCTGTGCAAGCTAGCTAGCTACCTTGTTTTCAGGAGAAAGGAGTGAGTG
This sequence comes from Phodopus roborovskii, assembly GCF_943737965.1. Taxonomy (NCBI): domain Eukaryota; kingdom Metazoa; phylum Chordata; class Mammalia; order Rodentia; family Cricetidae; genus Phodopus; species Phodopus roborovskii. The sequence continues at coordinate 48,293 of NW_026126364.1, read as the reverse complement.
CAGGAAGAGAGCAGTGTTTGCTATTGGGGTCAAGGCCAGTGCAGTTGAAATGCATATGTCTGCTGACCTAGAAAAGGTATTTTCTGGGTTGGAACTCCAGGTCAGGTATCATTTGGCTGTCTTTAAAGACAATGCATTCTTATAGAAGGTGCTCTTGTCACTCAGTAATCACTAATCAACCATACCCTCCTCATTACCTGTCAATCATAAAAGGTACAGGGACCTTCCTATTGCCAGATTCAGGCTTTTATCTGAGGGAGAGCTGGCACCTTTTTTTGTGTGTGCTGTTCTTCTATTACTGCTACAGGAAGTTGATTGTATAGGTTGGAAGAGCTCAGTCATTATACCATGTTAAGTGATGGGCTGCTGTCCCCAGGATGGAAGAGTACATTGTGCAGTATATGAGCCATGTGGTGGGTCCTGCCAACATCTGAGTGGGAACATGAAGACAGATTTTCCTTCCTGTGGGTTTTCATCAGATCCGTGAAACTCCCCGGAATCAATGATAAGACTCTGACTAAAACTTTGTGGGTTGAATCTCTTCAGATTATTGAGAGCAGGGAGCCCTGTGTAGAAACATCTTTTTAGTGGACTTCAATGAGCTTTTTGTGCATCCTTGGAAAGACTGCAGTGCTTGGAGATATTTAAAAATTTATATTTTACCTTATGTGAAGTGATGGAAAAATTAAAAATTAGGGCTTATGGCAAGAATGGAAAAATACAAAGATCAAGAATCTCTCTTAGTAGATAAGTTCCTGATGTCAGAATACAGAGCCCACATGCTAGCTATTTTCAGGAGATAAAGGAAAAAAAAACAAAACAAAACCAAAACCCAAACCTTGCAGGTGTGCTAATCAATGGTGATGCTCTTGAAATCAAACTTTGTACTCTATGAAATGCTGTAACCTTGAAAATCCTATGAACTGAGACTAGTGGTATCAAGCCTCCCTTTCTCTTTTGTTACTAGGTGCATTAATCTTCCAATATAGTGAAGTCCTAGCATGTTTGGTTCTTCCCAATTCAAAACTTTTGCTTTTGCATTTGGAAATAACTTCACTGAACATTTAGGAAACCCAGGAAATACAAAGTTTGTGGGTTCATGCCGGATTTTCTCCAGCCACCCAAGACACTTAACCCTGAAAGATTTCTACTAGATCTCTTGAATGTCAGTCTGTCTGTCTGAATTTTTTTTCTGGCTCAGCAGTGCACATCTCAATCTGTACTCAGGTCAATAGCACCTCAGTGGATACACTAAAGGGATCACACCTGGAGAATTTTGTGTACACCTCAAATTCTTATATAGGCATGGATAATTCGGAGGGTTTCACCAACCAGCTATCTGAATGTGACGACTTGGTCAAGGACTGAATCATCCTAATGGAGAGGCCACCTCTCATATGTAAAATATTTGACATTACAGACCCTCCTGTGGAAATGGGAGTCAGGTCATCTGAATCTGAAAGGAGGTATTGTATGTAAGTCTCTGTGTTGGGCCCTCTGTCTCTGATATTTATTTATGTGATGTATTTTTACATTGTCTCTCCCCTATGGATGCTACCTCAGACAAAAACTAAGATAGGACTGACTTCTTCCTTTTTCTGTGTAAAAATATAAATTATTTTGCCACATCAACTCCTAGACCAATCTGGGAAATTTTGGGAGTGGCTGTGAACTCAAGAGACCTGTCTATCCATGTGGGACCATGCCTAATTTCCAGCTGCCTGGTCTCTGACACCCACCACTGGCCCTCTACTGGAGTTCTTGGCATCTCTCAGAGATCTGCCTATCTCTGCAGGACCACTTTGAATTCCTGCTGGCTGGATCCCTGACATGCATCTCAGGGCCTCTGCTAAAGAGGCCTCTGCTGGAGAGTGCAAATTCCAAGCTATACGAGCAGAAAGGTAATGTTAAAAGATATATAGGTTCAAAGAAAAGTAGTAAATAGGTCAGAGGAAAATGTAAACTGATTGCTGTGGGCTCTCATATTTATAAATATAAATTCAAGACTAGTAATATGAGTTAAAAATTTTGCCCATAACAGGTTAACTGTTTAAAAGTTCCATTTATTTCTCTCAAGAAAAAATATATGTACTTGTCAAAATGATCTATCTGTGTTTCCTGTTAGAATCCTGTTAATTGCAAGAATAGAGCTAAAGCAAAAATGGTTTAAAAATTTTACTGTTCAATGCCCTCAGCTCAAAATTTATCTCTGAGCATTGATCAATAAATTCAGATTATCCAAAAATTAGATGTCCTTTTAATGTAGATGACATTAATACTGTTTTATGTCTAAAGCTGTTAAAAGTTGAAACTAGTTAAACTGTTACAACTAGTAACACTGGAAATTAACATAAACTTAACAGTCACCCAGGTAATAACGGGTTTAAAGATATAAAAGGTGCTTAAATTTGATATTAAAAAAATAAATTACAGAACATCACTTCCAGCACAAGTTCTAATAGATCTTACTAATAAAAACTCACAGTAACCTATCAGGGAGGGGAGGGTGAAAACTGAAGGATCACAGATTCAGAACATCTGCCTACTAGAGTTCTTTTCTCTACCTATTCTCAGACAAGCCATGTGCTCCTGTCCTCACACTGCCTCCTCAGATTGACTGCTATCTCTTCGATCCCTCAGACTAATTGCTCAAACAAAATCATCTCACTGCATGCTCTTCTGTCTCCTCTACCTTATCTTCGTCTCTCTGTCCATCCATGTCACTCCTATCTCCAAATCCCTACTGCTGGGATTAAAGGCCTGATTCCCAATTCCTGGGACCACCTTAGTGTGAGCTGTTTTTCTTTTAGACAGACTTAGTATTTGTCAAAATAGTGACATAGTGTGTGTGTCTAACTACTGATTTAATGTGTGTGGATAACTAGTGACCTAGTGTTTGTAGCTAACTAGTGACTTAGGTGTGTAGTTGACTAAATACATAGAAATACATAGGAGAATGTCTAACTACTATCTCAGTGTGTGTGTGCCTATTTTCTTGGTGTTTGTGACTAACTAGTAAATTAGATGTGTGGCTGACTGGTGACATAGTATGGGTGGGTAAGTAGTGATATATTGTGTGTAACTAACTAGAGACATAGTGACTGTGGCTAAATAGTAACCTAGCTTTGTGGCTGACTAGTGACTTAGTCAATGCGGTTAATTACTGCTTAGGCATGTAGCTAAATAGTAACTTAGGTGTGTGATTAACTACTGTCTTAGTGTGTGTTGCTAAGTACTGCTTTATTTGTGTGATGAACTTGTGGTTTAATTTTTGTGGCTAACTAGTGACTTAGGTATGGTGCTGACTATTGATTTAGGTGTTTGTCTAACTAGTGACTTCATGTGTGTGGCTAAATAGTGAGTTAAGTATGTGGCTAACAAGTGGCATGGTGTGTGTGGGTACTAGTGAGCTAGTATATGTGGCTAACTAGTGTGTTAGTTTGTGGCTAACTAGTGACTTACACTTAAATACATGTTTAGCTAAATAGTGACTATGCTTAGTAATCTGATTGTTAGGAACTAGCAGCCATTTGACCGCCCCACCCTGATGATGGGCGGGACCCTCATTACCATGTCATCGCTACATCAGCTAACCCTGAATTTAACTTTATGTAAATGTAAGCTAAATTCATACAACTTAAATTCAATTTTACTAAGTCTCAAATATTTCTAAATTGCTATGTGCCTTTGAATGTTGGTAATCATTAAGATTATAAATGTCTATTTCAAGCTAACAAAATATTTATGCCACCCAGTCTTTCCTGTGAGCTGTTTATTAAGGTTAAGCCTCTATTACCACAGGGAGTTTTTCTCTACCTCTTTGTCCTCTATGGTTATAAGTGTATCCTACTAAGTAAAAACCAGTTACAGTCAGGCTGCAGGGCCCTGAGTAAAATATCCCTCCACAGCCTCTCAGCTTGGATCCAGTTTTCAACACAGATTAATTACAGGGATATTTTGTATACTAAGGTAGGCTAAACAGGCAGACAGCCCTCAAATGCTCAGAGATCTAGAGAATATGGCATTTAAAATGTCTCATTAAAAAGCTTTTTTAACAGAGAGACAGGCCACCTCCTGGCACCACCCATTTCCTCCAAGATGACTGATGGACACTGAAAGAAGCTCCACCCACAAAATGGCAACACTAGCCACTGAGAAATCGTGCCTTTCATTTCATCCCTCAAAAACTGTACACCTACATACTCTGGTCTGTGTTGAAACACATGACAGATTAAAACATGCTGGGAAATAACAAAATCACTCCCCTTACCACAGTCATGTACTTTTTTCATAGTGGTGACTTTAGCACCTGGTTGTTGACCCTGAATCCTCCTGCAGTGTAAACAATTTTCCTTATTCTGCACTGAAGGCAGAAGCAATACTCCACTTGCAAATGCTTTTCCTGTGACTGCACTGGATAGTTGGCCACCTGACTCTAATGGAAAATTTAAATCTCTTAGGTGTTACAGTAATTTAAGAAATTTGAAGGTATAGTACAGAAGACAGCAAGGCCATTGTTTGGAGAGCAACAGACTGCAACCAATGCCACTTGCATCAACATAAGGGATTGTCTCATAAACATTCTTCTAACAGGATGCAAAAGCATCTGTTGTAGCATTGATATGCCTTCCCAGGGAGAAATCACTTTGCCCACAGAGGAGATCCATAAAGACAAATATTTCTAACATAACATGTATCTATCCCTGGAAAATACTCAGAGAGGAGCCAGCCTAGACATAGTTTGCTTTTCATATATGCTATCCTTCTTAAATGGCTTTTGGTTCAAGCTCCATTTTACACAGTGAACAATTTCAGTAGAGACTGAAGACAGCATGTCTAGCTACTTAGGGAGATGGGAGGATTACACAGCAAATGTGTTCCCAGTACTGTTCCTAAAGGCCACCAGATACCTTAAACTGAAGGACCTGTTCCACATATAGGATCCTGACATGAAGGTGATGGGGAATGAGATAGATAGGAAACGTAGAAGGTAGAAAAGATTTTTTTAAAAAAAGCTGGGACAGGGAAATGTGTCCCATGAAAAGTTTCTTAAGGAGAATAGACTCTTGTATACTATTTCCACAGAGGAAATGGAAGGAAAGGGGACACTTATGTGAAGTCAGTAGAAACCCATTCAATGGTACAACCTCAGGAGAACACCACTAAAACAATGCAGTGCTAGGGAATACAGGATATCTCTTGATCATTGCTGACTAAGCCCACAGTGGCTTTGGGACTGAGAACCATAGCTCTATGGAGTTTATATCTACATATCAGAAGGAACCTGTCCACAAAGGCTTTGTTCCATACAATTACCATGCAAATACCTGGTTTTTGACGAGGTTCTCTGTTTTATAGTCAATACACCAGGCCCTTAGGAAAATCTTTCAAGGCCTAGGCCTGTGGTTGTTACTATCTCTTCTAAGAATGTTTCTCATCCCTGCATGAGGACCTAAGTAAAAGCTTTGCTTTATCGGGCCACTCATACATCATTGGTTTACTTTTTAAAATCTGGTGTCCTATTGCCACAGTGGAAGAACTATGCTTTTTTGGAGAAGAAAACTGCAACAATGTGATATAATACAATTTATGGTTGCTTATGACACTGTAATATCTCTCTGAGCAGCATGTTATGGGGCAGGTCTATGATAAGGGTAAGGGACTAGATGCTGTTGCAAAACAAGAATAGCTTCTGTGTAATTGTTTGCAGTCAAATGTCTGGAAAATCATGGACATCAAATGTGTATTTAGGATTCAAAATTCTAACAGGACTGGTCAGCATACACTTATCTTTATGTGTTTTAGAGGCAGTACTACCTCAGTTAAATTCTACTTTATGAGATATATCTCATAATCATTTGTGTTACAAATTATACTCTTGTAGATCACTGCTCAATAGTGAAGTGCTACCCTTACATGAGATGCCTTTTACAACCTGCAGAAAATTAACAATACATGGATTTTACACATAAAATTAAAATGCAAACAGCTGAATTTATAAAAGGTACTTAACTAAAAGGCCTCTGGAAGTTTGTTGCCTTGCTTTCAGTGGGTGCACCTGAAGTATGTAGAAGTTGACTTAAAAAATATTTCCATAGACACCTTCCTGCTCACAGTACTCAAAGCAGATACAGCCCACAGAATAGTTATTTGGTGGACTGCCTCTAGCTTCTGGTTTTTTCAAGGACTATATGAGAACTCAGGGGACAGGTTGTCTCCTTGCAGCTTCCCAACCAGATCCAGGGAATGTCCACCACACTGGATCCATCACCTCACTATATCCCACTACCGATCTGAGGATGGCAGCCCCTCACTCACCATGCTGTGGATTTCCAGTTTCCCCTTCCTCAAAGCACATCATTCAAAACCACTGGCTGCACTTTCTCTTCAAATCTAGACCAGAAGGGCCCTGCAATTCTTTTGACAGGCAGGTCAGAAAGGGGCCTGATGAGCTATTAAGGCCTGAGTGAAAAAAGCACCTCCCAGGTGGGTGCAGACTGCTTAAGGACAAATTGCAATAGTTACTGATTGCCTTCTAGCACAAAGACTTTTCTATATCAGTAGTGATGTGAATTTCTATAGCAATTTCCTATTGCTGACCCATGCTATCATTCTGTAGTACACAGGCATTTACCTTTCTTCCTTCTAGACACAGTGTTGCTAGCAGAAAAAAAAATAGTGGAATCTTGAAATTCACAGGCAAATAGATGGCTCTTGAAGTAACCATACTAAATGAGTTAACCCAATCACAAAAACATGAACACAGAATATACTCACTCATATATGGATTCTAGAGCTAGATGAATGGATCACCAGCCTATAATTCACACCACCAGTGCAACTAGGATACAAGGTGTATTCTAAGAAATTCATATAAAGTCCCTCACAGAAGGTTGAAAGGAGAACTCCCCCAGAGCACATGCGAGGTTGGGCGGGGGGTCACAGAATGTAGAGAGAATTAGGAGAAAGAGAGTGGGAGGAGGAAAGCAGGTGATCCTATGAAGATTGAGTCAGGGTAGGAATAGAAGACAGAAGATAGAGAGAATGAGAGTGAGAGAGAGAGGGAGAGAGAGAAACAGCATAAAAGAGGGAGCCATTGGTGGTTTAAAGAGAAAACTGAATCTAAAGAAAGGTCTAGAGACCTACAAACCTGTTGCCAACTAACAATTTGAGCAACCATGGAAAGGCTACCATAAATTCCCTTAATGAGTACTGAGATCAACAACTACCTTATTCACCATCAGGGAACCCTCCTCTAGTACTGTTGGAAACAGAAGCAAATACCCATATCTAAACACTGAGTCGAACTAGCATGTAGATGCAAAGGGTGAGGAAAAGACCAGGTTGTAGAAACATACAGACAGATGACCTGAACAAGGAATAGATAACAGGCCTCTACACTGATAACTTGGCAGCCAGAATGGGACTGACACAGGTGTCTCTGAATATGAGTCTCAGCCAGATGGACTGAGCAGTCTTAGGGACCTCAGAGAGTGGATCCAGGATGTATTGTAGTGCAAAAAAGGAACTTGCAGACACATGGAGAGACTCCCTTTACCTAGAAACAGGAGAGAAGTCCTAGCCCCTACTTCAATTGACTTGACAGATATCCATGACCCCACCAGGATGGCATTGCCATTCATGTGGAATTGGGGTGGGGGAATGGATGGGAGGGTGGTCAGGGTTCATGAGAGGGGGCAGCGTGGGGAATGGAGGGAGGGAGAAGGAACTGGGATAGACATGTGAAATAAAAAATAAGTTAGAAAATTAAAAAAAAACACACAAAGAAACAAACAAAAAAAGCACCCAGGCCAAGAACTTACAGGTTGCTGGTAATGCAGAACAGCAGGGTAAACAGCACCAGCTCTTCCTGGTACAGAAGTCCTAAGCCATGCTCATCCAGGAGCCATGCTGGGTTGTTGATGTGCTGGGTGCATATGGCCAGGTTTTGGGCAGTCAGATAGGAGAGGAATTCTGAATCCCTAGCAGCAAATGACCGAAGTTGCCCCAGCCCAAACCCTCCTCTCCTCAGGTGGCAGTGACTGTGATTGTAGGGACAGGGGTGGGGATGAGGGTGGGGAGGTGGAGGATAAGGGGGTGTTGGGGAGAATAACTTTTGTAAAGATTTTTATGTCAACAAAAAAAAAACTAATAAAATAGATGGTAAATAGATGTGATGGGTATGTGCAAACTTGTTACAATCAGTCTGAAGCAAAGAAGTAAAAGTAAAATAACAGTGGTATAGTAGACAGGTCAAAAGGCCTGTAGATTTATAGGTCAATGCAACTCATCAAAGCTGCACAGATAACATCAAAAGGAACTTCTGGTGTTATGAGTATGATTCCAATTCTCTGGGCAATAAAACGTAGAACAGGAAAAAAGCCTTGGCCAGATCCATAAGAGTCAAAAAGAGATAAAAATAAAATTAAAATAATGAAAGATAACATAAAAGGAGAGCTGGTGTACCCCAAATAATCCGAATAAGGACCCAACAGTTAAGAGAGCAGAAGTTGCAGAAAGGCTCAGGGGAAAGCACCAATGTAAGAACGTACAGTCAGGAATTAAATAAATAAGATGTTCACTTAGGGCATGTACCTCTGTGTAAGAGTCACTGATCAGAAAAAAAGAAAAAGAAAAAGACAAAAGGAGAGATTTTTCTATGCTAGGGATGTCTGAGAAAATCAGAGAAAGAGACTACAGGTAATGTAAAAAGATATAGAGGTTCAAAGAAAAGTCATAAAAAAGTAAGAACAAGATGAAAACTGTTTGCTATGGGCTCTCAATCTACAAATATAAATTTAAGATTAGTAATATGAGTTAAAAATTTTGACCATACTAGGTTAATTGTTTAAAATTTCTGTTTATTTCTCTCTCATGAAAAATATATGTACTTGGTAAAAAGGTCTACCTGTGTTTCCTGTTAGAAACCTGTTTTATTACAAGAATATAGCTAAAACAAAAATGGTTTAAATGTTTTTGCTATCTAATGCTAACAGCCCTCAGCTCAAAATTTACCTCTGAGTGCTGGTCATTAAATTCAGATTATCAGAAAATCAGATGTCTTTTTAATGTAGATGACATTAGTACTGTTCTATGTCTAAAGCTGTTAAAAATTGAAACTAGTTAATAAGTTACAATTATTAACACTGGAAATTAACATAAATTAACATGCACCAAGGTAACAATAGATTTAAAGGCATAAAGTGTGCTTAAATTAGACATCACAAAAAGAAATTACAGGAAGTTGAATTGTTGTATAAAACAGTTTTTAAATGTTTAAATTCAGAAGGTTACATCATATTTGTGCGTTTTTTACATTGTTAATGTATTACTTAAATCAAAGGGCTGAAATTTAAGATCACAGCCATACACTGTATGTACTAACCAAAAGTGGAGATGCTCATTTTTTTATGACACCGAAGGCAATCTGTCCTTGTTTTTGCTAAATTTTGTAAGTGTAAGTTACTTAGATAAACTGAGTCACATAGCTGTTTTATGTTTCCTTAAAGGAGTTTGAAATTAAAATCAGTATTTTTAAAGCTAAATGTGACAATGCAAAGTTCTAGTTTTATAAAAGCTGGTAACCTATTATAAAAGGTTAAGAAACACAAGTTACCGGCAATCTTTATAGATTAACTGTTGGTTATAGTCAAACTAAGTATTAATGATTAATAACAGGAATAAACCTCACTATGTCTCCTATACATGTTGTAAAAGTGTAAGCTTAAAGCAAGTAACTTACATCCAAGTCATCTATTAAGATCTACCTAGAAAGACTTCTCATACTACAGAGATCTTTAGAATAAGGCATTTAAATGTTAACTAAAAAGTTGTAATAACATCAAACAAAGATTACAGAACCTAACAATGATCCAAGGTCTCTAAAGTACATTGTGGGGCAGCATGAACTGTTATGACATGGACTGGGGAGCAAGATGCTCAAACACAATGCCTGATGCTAGATAAGACCCAGCTCAGACTGTGTTGTAGGGTACTGGATAATTGTCTGTGCCACCTTTGCCTAGACAAAATAACGTCAGACTTTTCCAAGTCCTAGTTACACAGAGAAAAAAAAACAAACAAGTAACAAAAAATAAGCAAACCAAAATCTATCACATTATGTACTTGGTGAAAAACTCCCCTCAATGCCATAGACAATTGGTTATGGTAGGAATATAAGGAATGGTCCCTGCCGTTTTATTTAATATGGCTCCTAAATAAGGATCTAAAAATACAAAGACATAAAACTCCTTTTAGAACAATTATTTGTTAATTATGCATACAGTGTTCTGCCTGCATATATCTGCAGGTCCAAAGAGGGTATCAGATCTCATTATAGATGTTTTTGAGCCACAATGTAATTGTTGGGAATTGAACTCAGGACTTCTAGAAGAGCAGCCAGTACTCTTAATCTCTGAGCCATATCTCTAGCTCAAGACATATAAGTCTTAAAGATATAACAATAATTTACAATGGAAAAATTCAGAGCTTAACTTTTATTTAAGTTCTGAAAAGCTATCCAGGAGTGACTCCCAGGTGTTTTGTCACAAGCTCAAGGATTTATATTTATTTTGGATGTCATCTATGTGTAAATGTGAAGGACATTTCATCAGGACTAAGGTACTTCTGACCAATCTATACATGGATCTCTCATGACAGAAGAAAAATGTACAAGATTCTAACTCAAATCTGTCATTTTTGCTAGGACTCAAAGGCATAAGTACATTCCTGCTGTTTTACAGATACCCAATTAACGCGGTTAAATAAGGATCAGGATAAACAAATAGGCTGAATAGATGTTTATTCAGGGAGAAATAACTTACAACCAAGACATATGAACACCAGGAAACTCAACCCGATCCTCTCCTGTCTGAGTCACGCTAGCAAGAGAGCTTTTCCTGGCTCTCCCTCTGACCTCCTTCCACAGGTCACTCCGCCCATGGCTCCATGCCCCAATTGACGTGGTCAGTGCCACAGAAGGACTATCTCACTACACCCAGTATCTACTTTTTCTATAATACAGATTTATGTACAGATTGGTGATGATAATATATCTAAAACATTTATGTCATTTTATACAACACAGTTTATATAGGTTTCAGAGGATCAAATGTTGTAAAGCTAGGATCCACTTCTTACTGGTCAAAAGGACTGCCTACAAGCACAACTTGAACCAGTACAGCCAATGTGAATCTTCAACAGGGTGTATAAACTAATGCCTCTGATAATTTTCCATTTCCTAAATCCCCCCTCCATTTTTTTTTTTTTTTTTTTTTTTTTTTGGTTTTTCTAGCATTTTACCCGTCTTGGGTCCAAGAAAACACACTACAAAAGTAAGCAGGAAGTAGTACATGAAAGAATACTTTTCGCCTTTTTCCTTGTTTAGATGCTATATCAAAAGAAAACTCCTATACATAGCGGGCTAGGTGACTAACCTGTACACCAAAAAAAAAAAAAAAAAAAACACCAGAATTATTTTACCTATTGGAGGCCCAAAAATTGGGCCTCTAATGTCAATAGCAAAGAGGGAATGTGATGGAAAAAATAATAACTAAAAAGGTATAAAATTAGGACTTATGGCAATAAGGAAAAAATAAAGAGAACAAGAATTTCTGCCAGTTGATAAATTCCTGACTACAGTGTACAGAGCCCATATCCTGTTCTCAGGAGAAGTAAAAACAAAGAAAAACATCCAATCTTTCGGGTGTGCTTATCAATGTTACATAAACAAGTGACAGATACTATTAACTTAGATCCATGATGACCTTGTAAATAAACTTTGTACTCTATGAATTGCCTGTATCTTGGAAACCTTGTGAAATGAGACTAGTGGTCTCAATTTTCCCTTTCTGTTTACACTGCTAAAAACCCTTCAAAATTTTAAGCCACTACAATACTTTTCTGAGAGAGTGAGGTCCCAGGTGGCTTGATTTTTAAGAATAAAAACGTTTTGCTTTTGAAATCAGGAGTCACTTCCTTGGAGGTTGAGGAAACACATAGTCATAATAGTAACAAGCTGCCTAAGGAGGCTTTGTAGGCTATAGAACTCCAGGTGACAGCTATTTGAAAATCAAAACACTGATGTGTCAGGGATATGCTTATATTATTTCCTTCTTACTTTTGCAGTGTTTTTGAGATGCAAATATGCTAAAATGCTAAACAATACCATCAGAAAGAATGGGAATTCAGAAAATCGAACATTTATCAAAGGCATTAGTTTGTAGAACCTGTTGAAGATTCACATCAGCTGGACTGGTTCACCATAAGTCCAGGAAGAACAATATTAAGGAGTTGGCTGTAGTTAGCAACTGATGCTCATCTGCCAGAAGCACAAATAGGCTGCCAAATGTTCAAAGAGGGAACAGAAGTTAAAACGTATATATTTAATTGGAACACTTAGTTCCTTATCTTTAGTGATCAAGAGGGACAGGAAGACCAGGGAGAAAAATTCCATCCTCAGGTTAGCTGTACTTATCTGCTGATTGGAGATGTCATTCTGAATATGTTTCTCATACTGGTTAATGAATAAAGCACTGTTGGCCAATAGAAAAGGAAGATAGGAGGGACTAGGAGACAAGGAGGAAAGAGGAAGCAGTAAGGAGGAGTCAAGATGGAGAGACCTGGGAGACCAGAAGCCTGCCCCACTCCCCGGTAAGGAGACCATGTGGAAACACATAGAGATGGGTTAATAATTAAGACAGAGCTAGCCGATAAGAAACAAGTAACTGACTAACAGAATTTTATCTAGTTCAGAGTCTTGGTGTGATAATTGGTGCTGACATGCAGGTGGGACAAGACCAGCGGTGGGAGGAAAAACCTTACTCCTTACAATCTGCAGTCCTTTTGACCTGTAAGAAGCTTTATGACATTTGATCCTCTGAAGCCAATATAAACTGTGTTATATAAAAGGACATAAAAGTTTTTGATATATTACCATTACCAATCTATGCTGAAACCCATATTGTAGAAAAAGTAGATGTTGAGTATTTGTAATACAGCAGGAATGTACTTATGCCTTTGAGACATATATTCAGGCAGAACACTGTATGCATAATTAATAAATAAATGTTCAAAAACAACTTTTATATCTTTCTATTTTTAGATCCTTATTTAGGAGCCATATTAAGGCTGCCTGACACTGCCAAGGTCACAAAGTTATGGTTATCAATACGGTCAGACCTGAGAAGGATATAGTTAATTAAATGACAGGGACCAGTCGATATACTCCTAGCCATAACAAATTATCTATAGCACTGAGTGCAGAAGTTCTTCACCAAGGACATAATGTGGGAGGGTTTTTTTTTCTTTGTTTGTCTTTTCTCTGTGGAAGAGGGACATGGACATCTCTGATCTTATTTTGTCTAGGCAAAGGTGCAAACAATTTTTCAGTACCCTGCAGCCTCTACAATGTCTAAGCTGGGTCCTACCTGGCAGTAGACATTGTATTTGCACACCTTGCACCCTGGTCAGTGTCATAACAATCTATTCTGCCCCATAATCTTCTTTAGAGGCCTAGGGTCATTGAAAGGAACTGTGATTCTTTGTCTGATATTATTACAGCTTTTTGGTTAACATTTGGATGCTTTATTCAGATCCCTGTAGTATTAGAAGTCTGTCTAGTTATATCTAAATGGACAACTTTGTGTCAGTTACTTGTTTAAGCTTAAACCTTTAGAACATGTATGGGAGACAGAGTGAGGTTTATCCCAGTTATTAATCATTAATACTTAGTTTGATTATAGCCAACACTTAATATATAAGGATGGCTAGTAACTTGTGTTTCTTAACATTTTATAATAAGTTAAAAACAGCTTTTATAAAACAAGAACTCTGTATTTAAAAAATACTGATTTTAATTTCAAACTCCTTTTAGGGAAACAGGAAACATCTTTGTGACTCAATTTATCTAAATAGCTTATACTTACCAAATGTAGCAAAAAAACAAGGACACATTGCGTTTTGTATCATAAAAAATGAGCAGCTCAACTTTTTGATAGCACATAAAACTTATGGCTGTGATGTTAAATTTTAGCCCTTTGATTTAAGTACAAACATTAACAATATAATAAATGCACAAGTATCTTGTAATCTTATAAATTTAAACATTTAAATATGTTTTTAAAAACGATTACATATCCTGTAATGTATTTTTGTGGTATCAAAAATAAACTGCCCTTTATATATTTAAACCCCTTATGAACTGGTTGATTGTTGAATTTATGTTAATTTCTAGTGTTAATAATTGTAAACTTTTAACTAGTTTCAGTTTTTAACAGATTTGGCTAAAAAAAACCACAGTATATCATCTACATTAAAAGACATCTGATTTTCTGATCATCTGAATATAATGGCCAGAGTCCAGAAATATATTTTGAGCTTAGGGCTGTTAGCATTAGACCACAAAAACATTTAAACTATTTTTGTTTTAGATGTATTCTTGTAATAAAACTTAGGTTTATAACAGGAATCACAGATAGAAGTTTTTTCAGTTCATTAACATTTAGTAAGATTTAAAGAAAATATTCTATGATCTATCCTATCTTTTGAGTCTAAAGTCCTATATGTAAATTTAATCCCAACTAAGGAAAACTATAACCTTAACTATCAGTCTTCAACTCCATCAAAGAACACACAAGATAATATATAAACTCTAGAATTGAAAGGGACAACTCACCTGGTCAGATCTGACATTCTTCTGTAATGTTCCATCTTCAACCTATAGGCCATGGTGTGTAGAGCAAGTGTAAGGAGTACGTTTTTTCCGCCCACCACCTGGTCTTGTCCTACCACCACGCCAGCCCCATTTAACACACTGAGACTCTGTATTAGATATAATTCTGTAGGCCAGGTACTTGTTTCTTATCGGCTAGCTCTGTCTTAAGTATTAACCCATTTCTGTTGATCTGTGTATTTCTCTTACAGGAAAGCCGGCCGGCATACTGCTTTTTCCACACTCTCCATCTTGACTCTCCTCACTACTTTCTCTTTCGTCCTTGTCTTCTATTCCCATCTATCTTGCTTTCCTATTGGCCAACAATGTTTATTCATTAACGAGTATGAGAAATATATACAGAATGACATCTCCCATCATCTCCTCTTTTCTGTCTAAAATAACATGAAGGGTTTTAACCTAAACATAGCAAAATATATAACACAACAGTTATCAAGTAAGAATCACAGTTAACAATAGTTAGTCCATTAACATTTAGCAAGACTAAAAGATACTATTCTATCATGTATCCTATATTTGTGAATCTAAAGTCCTATACGTAACTTATCTTTAAACCTAACTAAGGAAAACTATAACCATAACTATTTGTCTTCAACTCCATCAAAGACCACAAATGTTAATAAATAAACTATAGAAATGACAGAGGCAACTCACTGCCTGGTCATCTGAAATTCTTTTGCAATCTTTCATCTTTAGCCCATAGGCCATAGTGTGTCTAGCAGGCTCTTTAGCAAAGCAGGAGACTTTAAACTGTCTTCTTGTATTGGCATTTTGTCATTCACTTTTCTCTGTGTCCTGCAGACTGTCTGACAGATTCTTCCATGAAGCAGGAACCCTGTAGTAATGTCCATCTTGAATCGGCAGTCACTTTTCTGTGGGTCCTGCATGTCCAGTTTATACAGTATAAAGTCAAACAGTCCAACAAGAGCAGTATCTTGTCCAAATGGCTAGTTGCTATATTGAAAGCAAACTCCATAACAAGTTTCTTCTATGTCCATCTTCCATCTTTCTTTTGACTCAGGTGGTGCTGCCAGGAGCATTTATGTCTCACTGTCACGAAAACCCTAAACCATTTAAATGCCGTATTCTGTAGGTCTTTGAAAGGTTTGAAGAATACCTATTTACCTTAAATACATGTCTGTATATCTAGAAATCCTAACTAACTTAACTATAAGTTTTAACTATTATAGGTAACTATCTATAATCTGCACAAAAGTATACAATATATTTATTACTGAGCTATATAAACACAATACCTAAACAAGAGAAATATAGATATTACAAAATTTGCCTTAAATTGTATCAATAAATGAAAATCCATTGAAAAATGAAGTATTCATATCTATACCATAATCCCCTTTTTACCTTTAAAAAGAGATTGGTTGTTGTCATTAACCATTTATAACCAACACCATATGAATTAAAACAAACTTTTGTAAACAATAAGCAAAATTTTGTTAAATGCATGAGTGAAAGTAGACTTATGCATATTGCTGGGACCCCATAGCTAATAGGTGTTGCCACTTACTGGACCCTCTGGGCTGCAAGAAACACATCAGCTGGACAGGCGTCATGTGTGTTCCAGCAGAAAATGCAAAGCTGGGGATTGGCAAAAGATGACAACCAGTGAGTACTTTGTCAGGGCTGCTGTGGAGGTAAAGTTGTCAGGCAGAGGCAAATGTCCCACAAGCTGTGGTGTGTCTACCTCGTCAGGTAAGTGACCCTGCCCATTCTGGGATGGTGGGGAAAGGGAGCCACATCTGCGGCCTTGGTGATATCCAGGTCTAGAAAAAAATACAGATCCTGCTTATGATATTGATGCACAATAAGGATAAGGAGAAAAATATAGGATGAATAGATGTTTATTCAGGGGGAAATAAATTACAACACAGACAGATGAACACCAGCAGTTTACTGGTTCCAGGATAGGGTCCCCGTCCTACAGGCAAGAGAGCTCTCCCAGTATCCTCCTCAGAATTAGTTCCCCCATGTCAAGTCCGGATCTGTCTCCACCACCAGTGGGCGTGGTCTATGCCACAGCCAAGGACAAGGTGAATATCTCACTACAAATACTGAATTCTCCATTTAATTCATACCTCAAACTTTAGTCAAACAATAGTGGGGCAATGGCAGAGGTGTTCTATTAATATGTATAAAGAGCAAATAGGAATTGCTTCCCCTAATACTAAAGAAACTCCATAACTGCTTGTATTATCTGCCTTAAGGAACAACATACTTGCATATATGCCCTGCCTGGAGGGTGTATATAAGCCTGTATGGGCCCAAATATATTGTTTGTAGATAGGAGACATTCAGCATCAAGGCCCAGACACTGTATATTAGGAAAGATAACATTTTAGGGACAATAGGAGGTATCTGAGCTCTCTATACTCATGACGAGTTGGAATGGATTCCCATATAGATTTCAGACAAGACAGGCAGGCAGAATTTGTTACAGAACTGTCAAAGCCACTCAGAGAAGCTTTATATGCAATTAGAGGATGAGATTCATCTTTAACTACTTGGTGGCAGTACACATGTTTAATATCAGAACTGAGGAGGCTGTCAGTAAACAAAAATGAAATACAATAATAAAACAAAATACATAATGAAGAATTAGATACACCTTAATATGAGTCACATCATCTGGTGGTATCCTGCTTGTATAAAGGGTATTGAAGGAGGAGGGTCTCCTTCTGTTGCTGCTTACCCTAGTTATGGCTTCCAAGTATATTAGTTTACTAGATTTAGAGTCTTCTTCTTTGGATTTTTGGTGTACAGTGATGACCAGCTGAGACATGCACCCTGGTGAACAAAATAACTGCTATAGCCTTCAGATTCCCACTGTTGGACAGCCATTTTTGGACTACCTGGATCACAGCCTATGAGACATTGTAATGAATTCACTCTACATATATGGAAAGAGTCATCCTGCCATGCCTGTTCATGCAGAGAACCTCGCATAATGCAGTTAGTTTTTGCTTTCTTTTGATTTTAACCTGCTCACTGAACGTGTGTTGTCTAAAAATATTGCTCACAAATACAAACTTCCTAGTTCCTTTTCTCTCCAACTATTCAAATTTCTATGAAGACTACTTTTTCATTACTACGCATTTTCCAAGCATTTGCTATGAGTTTCATAGAGCCATCATCCACCTTGCTAGCAGGATTAAGAGCAACTATGTTGTTTGTCATCTGGTTCCTGCTTCTCTTTCTTGATTTTAAGTGCCTGTGACACCTAAGTAAAGAGCAAATTCAGTTCACCTAAATTCAGTGTGAAGCTACACATCAATTATCTCTCTTTGTATCCCTAAATCTCTCTGTAGTAATTTGGCTGTACCATGTCAAAGGAGAAACTCCTTATTTACAAACAGCCCCTAGGCCAATCCTCATATCATAGAACAGGCCTTTCACAAGCTGCTTAAAGGGGTAGTACTGGCATGGTCTGCCAGATGGTTCAGTTTCCTTCTAGAGAAAAACAAAGTTTGGCAAGATGGGCAAGATGAGCAAAATGACAACAGTTTAAAAAAAGTAAACACTGTTGTGTTCAGGGGTTGACTGAGAAAGCAAGCCTTCTGTATAGGTCCTGACTCATAAAGAGAGAACATAGCTCCTTCTCAAACCCATTAATGAGCTTAGCAGATTGAGTATCAGCCTCAGGAACTAGACTTAGACTCTCAGGTATTGAGAATGAAATAGAACCTCTACTTTTACATAATGAAGATGCTTAGGAAAGAATGCAATTGCCTACATCCAGGGCCTTTGTGGAGGGGTTGCTGCATATCCTGTGAAAACAACTCTTCCCACCACATGGAGCTGTGGTTTTCTGTCAGTAAAGCTTAGTCAGTAAAGTACACCAGAAGCAATGAGTTCTCCTCATGATGCAATTCTTAAGTAGCCTTCTCATGAGCTGGTCAAATTGAAAGATGACTGCTACGGAATTCTTAAAAGTCTCAAATGTCTTCCATCTCCCCCTGAAAGTAGGGAACAGGAAGCTATTAATCATAAGAAGATTAATTAGAGTAAGGCTTATGTTAAGCAAGGCCTCCCTTCCTGAGATTTTATCTTTTCTGTGTCCTGCCTTTCCTTTTTTCCTCATCTTCTGGCACCTTTACCCCAAGACCTGTCAGGGAAGTGTAAATGTCTGTTTTATGTTTCTCATGTACCATTATATAATCGTGGTCCTATCTTTCTATTGAAGACTTTACTTGCCTTCCTGCCCTTACTTGGTGTTTCCTATTACTATTTAAATTATTCAAAGTGTCAAATAAGTTGGTAATAGCTAACTGTCACAATAAATAGGTGACACAGCATTTAACTAGCAAGGAGGAATGGCACAGACTCAAGTTCTGAAGGATGTCATCATCATCAATTTAAACAATTAATCATAAAATGTGAAGATATTGCCCATTAACTCTAAAAGAGGGAGCTTTACAGAACTCTTCATGAAATAGGGGATTATTGGATTACATGATTATAATATTATTTACATTTTCTTGGGTATTATGACCAAGTATCATCTTAAATAATTTAATTATGAATTGAATAATCTGTCACACTTCACACCAGAAAGTGGCACCTAATTCCAGGTGTCATGGATGATATAATCATGTTTTATATAACTGAATGATCAAATAATGAGTTCACGTAACATCATCAACTTCCCTAAGGTGGCTCCAAACCACACTCGTGAACAATGCTGTCATCATTGATTTAAATAATTTAATTACATAATTAATATTTAGATTGTATAAAATACCTGACTCTACATTGTGGCACAATAATCCACTGACATGGATTACCTAATGTCCTATTTTCATAAATAAATAATAACATAATAAGAGGATGAAATGGTCTGACTTACTCGACACAAGTTGTGTCTCACATGACTCCCACATGATTGTGTGAAACTCCGTGGTTCATCCCTTAATTAATCACAGAGTTGAGTAGGAAAATGTGTAAATGATGAAATGTCATTGTGTATGCAGGGCCTTAAAAATATCACATATTTAATATTGCATAACTGCCTTAAATAATCCAATAATCCCTAAGTCTACTCTAACGAATGGATTGTCACCCTCCTGAAGGAAGTTAACAGTGGCAAACTCACCTTTTGATGAATAATTGTGAGTGTTATTATCTTTTAGTCCATAGTTTTACTTATTAGGAGATAGAGCATTCATAAACAGAAGTCTTTGAACAGTTTCTCCACAGAATATATTCTCTGATCATAGTAATCTTGATTGGGTAACCAGTAATAGCTGTAGGCAAACTTCCAGACATTTGGCTATGTCTTGGTTAATGGAATCAAATGCTGTTATTAAAAGTTTTAGGAAATAGTTTTCTTGGGAGATTGTAATGACTCATTACAACACCTCAACATAGGTGCTCTCTGGCTCATGGCCCAGGATACAGAATGCAAGCATGGTTGCCAGGCAACATTTATGGTAAAACATTCTGTCACATTCTCCTGCACCTCCCACATGCTAAAATTAGAATACCCAAAAATGGACAACCCTTACAACCTCACTGATTTTCTCACAAAAACAAAGCAGGGCTCTTTTTTGAGACATACCTAGTTACCAGTCTCTCAAGCTATTACATTCCTATAGTGATGTAAGCAAGAAAACTACAGCATCATTATGCCATTCAAGTACATTGATGAGCATTTAAATATATTTTCTATGGTTCAATTTCTCATTTCCAGTATGCAAACAATACCATTAATCACCTCTACCATACTACTTTTCAATTTACTGAAAACGAAATAAACATCTATTCATTCACTTAACTTTAGATCATCTTGATCACATGGTTTCTCATGTTTTGATATGCATTTGGCTGATGACTAAGGATTTTGAGCACTGTAATATGTTTCTTTAAGTCATTTTTGATTCCACAATTTATACTTCTCTGTGGAGTCCTTTATCCCAATTTCTAATATGGTTATTTAGAGTTATTTAGAATTGGTGGTGTGTCATGTTATCAGCAAAACAGAGTTCATCTGACGAGAATTCCTGACAATGAGATTATTCAGTTATTCCATTTTCAAACTCGGTGGTGACTTTGTCCTTCATGTGTCACTTCTGTTGCAACTTATCAGAAACTAATGATGCAAAACAATACAGATTTTTTTAAATCGTGTAATCATTGATTGTTAAAAATCTTATATGATGTAATCAGTAACCACTGGAAAATGCAGTGTCCTTCATTCTCTGTGCACTGCTTCTAGTACCGATCACCCGCTGTGTCAGTCGAACAGTAGCCAAATGATGGAATAAACAATCATTACTTATACAATCAAATAAGTTAATAATTGGATAGTCCTCCATACTTAACTTTCATAAGATCGAACCAAACTCCAGTGATTGTCAAGGAACTAGTACTTCCTTGCCACGATTAACTCCCATGGAGGAATGCCCCGACTGCAGTCAAGAAGAACACCATCTTCATCGATTTAAATAATGAATATATAATGGAAAATGATTGAACAATGTCATGGCGGTGCATACTTAAATCCCACATGTGGTAGCCAGACTGATCTCTTCCTGGAATAATGAGGAATTAAGAAAAATATATTGATATTTAATTAGTGGGCATTTTATATTAACACTGATGAGATGGCACCGAAATCCTAAACCTATCAGTGATGTAATGATCTTTTTACATAGATAATGAGGAAGAAATGAGATGATGTTACATCATCAACACCAAAAGGGACTTATGGTCCATAACATTACCTGTATTTTAAATATATTAATTAAATAAAATTATCATTTAATTTCCTACGTAACAGTTAAGGAAGTAAGTGTAGTATTAGATGATGTGATGGTCTGGCACGGTAGACTCCCCTATGGAGGCTCAAACTCCAGTGATCACTGAATACATAATGAAAGATTTACATAAATACATGAATAAACATTAAACACGTGGATGGCGTTTTATGAGTGAAGAATAAATGATGGATCAATAATGAAGAGTCATTTTATTCGTAATCATAGATTTGAACAAAAAAAGAATGAATAAAGAGATAATTTCTCATAATTAACCCCTAGAGAGATAACAAAATGATATCAACATTGATTTAAATAAACAAAGAAATAAAGTAAGAAAGAAATCACAAGATACAATTTAACACCAACAAGGTGGATCCAGACTCCAATCTTCTTGGAGTAGAAAAAGACAGATTTGAATAATGAAATAATCAGATAGTTAGATTGTCTGTCACACTTGAGACACACAAGGTGGCACCAAACTTCAGGGATCACAGATTATATGAAGAAAGAATTTAATAATTACATCTTTAAATATGTAAGACATTGACTTTTTTTGTATCATCAATTCCTGAGCAGACTTGCCGGATATGAAAATGTATGCTGTCATCACGCATTTTTAAAATGCCATCAGTTAATTGTCAGATAATCATACTGTCTTGCCTGAAGAATTCTGTTGGCCTGACACCAACACAAGCGCCTGAATCTCTGTTGTGATGTGGCATGACGTGAGAAAATGGGCCCAATCCTGGTGTAGCAGTAGTAGCCACAATGTTGATATCAGCTGAAAAGATGGCTGCAGCAGGGGCATCACCAGCATAAATGAGTGAGAGATGTTCTTCCCTGTTCTGAGTCGTCATTTTTTGCCAGATCTCGGTGATCGTGCCGACCTCCTAGAGCCACTCCTTTTTCTCATGGTAGATCACAACCGATGTGAAGATGTGGAGGAACAGCACATAGTCAACACCCAGACAACCATGCCGGCCTTGGTGAAGTCCTTGTACTTCTCGGAGGGCACCATGCAAACTTCAGGACTCAATCATCCAGCATCCCTCGTATTCTGGAAGATGCATAGATCATTGAGAAAATGCTATGCCCATGTCTACAACTTTCCTAACCTTGTCCCTGACAGATTTTTGCACCCTTACCGTAATCTGTGATGGCACTGTCTGTTGTTTACATAATTGAACAAATTGGATAAGTCAGTAATAGCTAACTGTCACAATAAATACGGGATGTAGCATTTTACTGGCAGGGAAGCATGGCCAGATGCCACTCATGAAGGATATCATCATCATCAATTGAGTCAATGAAAAATAAAATGTGATGATATTGCACATTAACTCCACAAGAGGGAGCTTTACAGGTCTCTTCATGGAATGGAGGATTGTTGTTTACATAACTATACAAATATTTACATAATCTTGGCATTAAAACAAATTATTAATTTTAATACATTAATTACGTAATTAGATGGTCTGTGGCACCAGATTCCAGGTGTCATGGACGATATAATCATTGTTTTATATAATTAAATAATCAAATAATGAGTTCATGTAACATCATCTACTTCCCTAAGGTGGCTCCAAACCAGGCTCCTGAACGATGCTGTCCTGATTAATTTAAATATTTTACCTACATAATTGACATTAAGATGGTCTATAATAATTACCTCCTACATCACTTCAGCACAATCCACTGATCATGGATTATCTAATGTCCTATTTTAATAATGAAATAAAAACATAATCAGAGGATGAAATGGTCTGGCATATTTGACACCATTGACTCTCAGTTGACTACCACATGATTGTGGGAAACTCCAAGATTCATCCCTTATTTAATTGCAGAGCAGAGTAGTAACATGTTTTAATGCTGAACTGTCATTGTGTATGCAGGGTTTTTAGAAGATATCACATATTTAATGTTGGACGGCTGCCTCAAAAGAGATGGACTGAAATCCAATAATCACTAACTCTACTCTAACAAATGGATTATCACCTTCCTGAAGCAAGTCCGGAAAGGCAAACTCACCTTTTGATGAGTAATCGTGAGTCTTATTATCTTTTGTTCCATAGTTTTACTTCTTAGGAGAGAGAGAGTATTCATAAACAGAAGACTTTGAACTGTTTCTCCACACACTATGTTCTGTGATGATTAGGTAATCTTGAATGTGGTAACCAGAAATAGCTGTAGACATACTTCCAGGTGTTTGGCTATGAGTTGTTTTGGCGAATCAAATGCTGTCATTAAAAGTTTTAGGAGATAGTTATCTTGGGAGATTGTATTTTCCCATGATAACAATTTCTTGAAGCTGCTCTCTAGTCCTTAGCCCATGATAGGAGGATACAGCATGCAAGCAGGGTTGCCAGGCAACATTCATGAACCAATGTTATGTCACAAATTAGTGCCCCACCCATATGATAGAAGGAGTATAACCACTGATGAACCAACTTTACAGCCTCACTGATTTTCTCACAAAAATAAAGCAAGGCTCTGTCTTTGGAGTTTTACATATTTACCAGGCTCTCAAGCTACAACATGCCTATAGTAACATAAGCATGAAAATGAAAGCATCATTGTGCCATTCAAGTACAATGATGAGTATTTTAATCCTGTTGTCTATGCTTCAATTTTCTAATATCTACAACGGAAACAATACAATTAATCGCCTCTACCATAAACCTTTTCTCTTTATTGAAAATAAAATAAACTCCTCTTCATTCTCTTACATTTAGAGGAGCTTGATCCCATGGTTTCTCAGAGTTGTTTAGATTTGCATTAGGCTGATGATTAAGAAATTTGAGCAGTGTCTTATTTTTCTTCAATCATTTTGGATTTCTCAATTGACTGTTCTCTATTAAGTCCTGTACCCCGCTTTCTAGTATGGTTCTTTAGAGTGATTTATTGTTGTTGTTGTGTCATGTTATCAGCCTGACATAGGTCATTAGATGAGATTCCCTGATCAGGAGATCATTCAGTTATTCCATTTTTAAAATCGGTGGTCACTGTGTCTTTCATGGGTCAGTTCTTTTGCAACATCTCAGAAACTGATGATGCAAAACAGTACAGTTTTTTAAAATCGTGTAATCATTTGATTGTTAAAAATCTACTATTATGTAATCAGTAATCACTGTATAAGTCAGTGTTCCCCATTCTCTGGGCACTGCTTCTGGTAGCGATATCCTGCTGTGTCAATCCCACAGAAGCCAAATGACAGATGACACCATCATTACTTACGCAGTCAAATGAATTAATAATTGGATAGTCCTGCATATTTAACTTTCAGAAGATGGAACCCAACTCCAGTGATTGCCAAGGAAGTAGAACTTAGATAATTAAATAATGCCACGTGATTAACTCCCATGGAGTAATGGCCCAACTCCAGTCAAGAAGAACAACATCTTCATTGATTTAAATAATTAATATATAATGAAATATGATTGAATAATGTCATGGTGGTTCATACTTAAATCCCACATGGAGTAGTAAGACTGATCTCTTCCTGGAATAATGAAGTTTTTAAAAAATTAAATTGATAATTAATTAGTGGTCCTTTTATATTAACACTGACGAGATGGCACCAAAGTCCTAAACCTCTCGCTGATATAAAGATCTATTTACACGGCTAAATGATGAAGTAATGGGGTGATATTACATCATCAACTCCCAAAATCTGACTCCAAAATGGACTTATGGTGCATAACATTACCTGTAAGATGCTGTTGCAAAACAGGTGTACCTTCTGTGTAATGGTTTGGAGTCAAGTATCTGGAAAATCATGGACAACAAATTTGTATCTAGGATTGAAAATTCTAACAGGACTGGTCATCATACACTTCTCTTTGTGTGTTTTAGAGGCAGTACTACCTCAGTTAAATTCTTCTTCATGAGATATAATATCTCAAAAGCAGTTGTAAATCGTTTGTGTTACAAATTCTACTCTTGTAGATCACTGCTCAATAGTGAAGTGCTACCCTTAATGAGATGCCTTTTACAACCTGCAGAAAATTAACAATACATGGATCTTACACATAAAATTAAAATGCAAATGGCTGAACTTCTAAAAAGTACTTAACTGAAAGGCCTCTGGAAGTTTGTTGCCTTGCTTTCAGTGGGTGCACCTGAAGTATGTAGAAGTTGACATAAAAAGGTTTCCATAGACATCTCCCTGCTCACAGTACTCAAAGCAGATACAGCCCACAGAATAGTTATTTGGTGGACAGCCTCTAGCTTCTGGGTATTTCAAGAACTACATGAGAATTCAGGGGACAGGTGATGGGAGATGTCATTCTGTATATGTTTCTCATACTGGTTAATAATAAAGCACTGTTGGCCAATAGAAAAGAAAGATAGGAAGGACTAGGAGACAAGGAGGAAATAGGAAGGAGGAAGGAGGAGTCAAGATGGAGAGTCTGAAGAAAGCAGTATGCCGCCGGCTCCCCGGTAAGAGAAATACATAGATCAGCAGAAATGGGTTAATAATTAAGATAGAGCTAGCCATTAAGAAACTAGTAACTGGCCAACAGGATATCAAATACAGAGTCTCTGTGTATTATTTGGGGCTGGTGCGGCGGCAGGACAAGACCGGGCGGCGGCAGGCAGAAAACCGTACTTGTTACAGACAGGTTGTCTCCTTGCAGCTTCCCACCCAAATCCAGGGAATATCCACCACACTGGATCCATCACCTCACTATCTCCCTCCACTGATCTAAGGACAGCAGCCCCTCACTCACCATGCTGTGGTTTTCCAGTTTGCCCTTCCTCAAAGAACACAACTAAAAAACACTGGCTGCAGTTTCTCTTCAAATCCAGACCATAAGGGCCCTTCACTTCTTTTGACAGGCAGGTCACAAAGAGCCTGGTTAGCTATTAAGGCCTGAGTGATAAAAGCACCTCCTAGGTGGTTGCAGAGTGCTTAAGGACTAATTGCAATGGTTACTGATTGCCTTCTTGCAATAAGACTTTTCTACATTAGCAGTGATGTGCATTTCTATAGCAATTGTCCTATAGCTGACCTGTGCTATCATTCTGTAGTACACAGGCATTTACCTTTCTTCCTCCTAGACACACTGTTTCTAGCTAAATTTACTTACTTAAATGGATTGCGTGATTCTTGCTGAAAAAGTTGGAAGGGAGCTCCAAATATTCGTTAACTACCACCAAGAGATTTAGGAATTCAAAATGTGTTATTTGTTATTTGGTTAAACCCTGAGTTTATTGAACTAAATTTGCTTTTTACCTGATTGTCACAGGAACTTCAGATAATCAAGAAAGAAAAGCAGGGACCACATCTCAAAAAAAGATAAATGATCTTTCTCGTGGCAGAATGCCAGATGATGGCTCCATGAATGAAGAATTTTATCCCTGAAATTCAGAGCAAACACTTGGCAAAGGCATCATAATGAGAAAAGTAGTCTTCATGGAAAATTAAATATTTACAGAGAAATACATGTTCTGTAAGCATATAAAAAAAAAAAAAAAACAAAACAAAAACCAACTGCAGTAATCAAGGTTTTCTGCATGAAAAGGAATGTAGGATGAAACTCTCCATATATGTAAAAAGTGGATTTATTACGATGTCTCACAAGCTGTGACATATTTAATTCAACAATGGTTGCCTACCAATGGGAATCTGAAGAGTACAGCAGTTTTTTAGTTTATAAGGATGGATGTGTCAGCTGGTCATTATACATCAAAATTCCAAAAAAAGTAGGCTCGTATGGTAGTAAAGGAAGAAACTTGGAACCCAGAGCTAGGGAAAGTAGACAAAGAGGGAAAGCTTCCTCCTTCAATACCATTTATACATGTAGGCTACCACCAAAATGTTGATCTGATTTTTCATTTATGTGACTTTGTTCTGTTTTGTTTTTTGTTTTCAAAACAGTGTTTATCTGTGCAGTACTTAAACTCATTCTGTGGATTTGGCTGGCGTCAACCTAAGCAAAATCAGGCAGCCTCCTGTTTCCTTGGTAAACATTTGCACTTCCACCAAGCAGTTAAAAGTAGATCTCATCATCTGTTTGCATGCAAGGCATCTGTATGGCTTTGGCAGCCCTGGAATATATTCTGCCAGTCTCAAGTTTCTCAACTCCTAAATGGGAATCCATTCCAAATTGTCATGAGTTCAAAGTGTTCCAATAACTCCCATTGTCCTTAAGACATTATCTTTCCTGCTACAGGACACCTGTGCCTTGATGATGAATGTCTCCTATCTAAATAGAAATGATTTGGGAGTAGACAGGTTAACCACCCAGAAGTAAGGGAGGAAGTGCAGCAATGGGGTGCCTAAAGGCACATAGTACATGCAATTATGGAGTGCCCGTAGCATTAGTGGAAGCAATTTCTGTTTACCCTTTATACATATTAATAGATGTCCCCTTCCATTGTCGCACCTTTGTTTGACTACTTAAGTTTGGTGTATGAATAAAATGGAGCTTTCGGTATTGACTGAATCTGCCTGCCTGACATCATATTATGTCTCTGTCTTCCATTCATCAATGATAGCTTGTCTTCCACTAGTCCACACTCACTGAATGAGGAATGAACATGGGACTGAGCTGCTGTTTCTGATTACAGTCCTACAAACTCCAGTCCACAACACTTTGTTCCACACGTGCGGGAGAATTGAGTTTGATCTGCAACTTAAAAATGCTGGTACTCACTCAGGCAGCATGAGAAACCCCATGGCAAATGCCATTATTCCACAACATAGCTTATTTTGCTGTGGATAAGAATATAAGTAATTATTACTTCAAATTCCATGCTTCTTCATGTCCTCACTATTTGACCATGGGTGCTTCAACTTGAAGTACTGCCTTCAAAATAGATTATGCAAATATGCTATAAAAACCATGGCAAAGACACTTTTACCAGAAGAGAAACAGAATAAATTCTGTTGTATGTGTGTGTCTGTTAATTGATTACCAGTTTTTAGACAATGACCATATGTGTGGAGATCATAAGTCAACATTGTGGGGTCCACTTTTGGCCTTCCACCACGACAACTATAGACTCATAAAATTCTCATTTTCCAGGGAGTCACATTGTAGAAAAAGTCTTGAGCCTTTCAAATGAAAATGTCTCTATGAAAGAAACATTTACTTCTTATATGACCAACTTATAGCAGAAACAGGAACCGAGTATATGGGAGTGCTTTAGAGATGGGAAAATTCTATATTTAGCTTTCTTATTTTGTTTTGCATTTATTTGCAGTCTAAGCCTATTATGACCCTTGATATAGATTATTTACTGTTTTCTTTTTTTGTTTTCATAAGTGTTGAAACTGAATATATATGCTTTAAATTTTCATTAATTTTACTTTTGTATTTTTTCTCTTCTTTTTAAGAATAGTATTACTGTGACATCCTGTCTTAAATAGAACTCACATTATAGATTAGTCTGTCCTAGGACATGAGAGATATCTGTCCACCTTGAATCCAGAGTGCTGGCATTGTAGTTTGGCTTGTCAACAGAACTTAGTTAAATCGCTTGGCTCACTTATGATGAATGACTGAGCCTGGTTGTTAGTATAGCCAGACAACAGGCTCTGGTACTAAACTCCAGTAACAGAAGATGGTGCCCCACAAATGCAGGTTTTCTGCCTCAACGTCCATTGTCTTCCAATCCGAGCTTCAAGCATAGCCACCAGCCATAGAGGAGGTTTCTTCCCAGTCTTATATGAGGTGCCTTTGGTACTGAGTGTGAAACCAGAAGGTGGAGAAGCTTGGGTTGATGTCTCTCTTGCTCCCATTATCTCTTTTCTCCCCTGTTCTCCATACTCATGCTGTCTTTCTTTCTCTCTATGTCAGATCTGTCTGTCTCTGTGTCTTTCTCCCTCTCTCTCTTTCTTTCTTTGGGTTGAAGATTATATCAGAAGGGCTGACCTGTTTGTCATTTATCTTGGGTTTAGTTAACCTAGTAAGAAACGTGTTCCACAAAAAAACAAAAAAACAAAAACAAAAACAAAACATGATTATTAAAATTAAAGTAAATTATGATGGCTAAAATCTTCAACAAATTGTTTGCATGATTTTGATTTCCCAGCCCCAGCCCCAGGCATTCTGGACCAATGCTAATCTAAAGAATGCAGGTAAACCATGGAAACAAGCTCCTCTAAAGGGCAGAGAACAAAGAGGGATTATATTATTTTCAAAAAAGAGAAAAGGTTTATGGTAGAGGCGATTAATTGTATTGTATCCATTCTAGGAATTAGAAAATTGAAGCATAGAAATAAGGTTTAAAATACTCATCATTGTACTTGAATAGCATTATGATGCTTTCATTTTCATGCTTATGTCACTATAGGCATGTTGTAGACTGAGAGACGGCTAAATATGTAGAACCCAAAAGAAAGAGCCCTGCTTTGTTTTTGTGAGAAACTCAGAGAGGTTGTAAGTTTAGTTCATCGGTGGGTATACTCCTTTTAGCATGTGGGAGGGGCACTAGAATGTGACAGACTGTTGGTTAATAAATGTTGCCTGGCAACCCTGCTTGCATTCTCTATTCTGTTATCATGGGCCAAGTACTAGAGAGCAGCTTCAAGAAAGTGTTATCATGGGACATTACAGTCTCCCAAGATAACTATCTCCTAAAACTTTCAATGACAGAATTTGATTCCCCTAACCAAGTCATAGCCAAATGTCTGGAAGTTTGCCTACAGCTTTTACTGGTCACCAAATTCTAGATTACCTAATTATCAGAGAACATTCAATTTCTTCTGTTTATGAATTCTCTCTCTCCAAGAATCAACACTATGGAAACAAAGATAATAAGACTCACAGTTATTCATCAAAAGGTGAGTTTGTCATTGTTTACTTCCTTCAGGATGGTGGAAATCCATTTGTTAGAGTAGACTTAGGGATTATTGGATTGCAGTCCATTTCTTTTGAGGCAGATGTCCAACATGAAATATGTAGGATCTTCTCAAAACCCTGCATACAAAATGACATTTCAGCATTTAAACATTTCACGACTCTGCTCTCCGATTAAATAAGGGATGAACCTGGGAGTTTCCCACAATCATGTGGGAGTCACTGAGAGTCAATTGTGTCGAGTATGGCAGACCATTTCATCATCTGATTAGGTTGTTATTTGATTATTAAAATAGGACATTAGATAATCCATGACCAGTTGATTCCACGATGTGGGAAGCAATTATTATGGACCATGTAAATATCAATTTTGTAGTTAAAATATTTAAATTAATCACGACAGCATTGTTCAAGAGCCTTGTTTGGAGCCACCTTAGGGAAGTGGATGAGGTTACATGAACTCATTGTTAGATTATTTAACTATATAAAACAATGATTATATCATCCATGACACCTGGAATCTGGTGCCACAGATCATCTAATTAAAGTAGTAGCCGCAATGTTGATAAAAGCTGAAAAGATGGCTACAGCAGGGGCATCAACAGCATAGATGAGAGAGAGATGTTCTTCCATGTTCTGAGTCGTCATCCTTTTTCCAGTTCTCGGTGAAGGTGCCGACCTCCTAGTGCCACTACTTCTTGTCATGGTAGATCACAACCGATGTGGAGATGTGAAGGAAGAGCAGGTAGTCAACACCCAGACCACCGCGCCCGCCTTGGTGAAGTTCTTGTACTTCTCCGTTGGCACCCTGCAACCTTGTGGACTCAATCATCCAGCATCCCTCGTACACTTGGAGATGCATAGATCATTCAGAAAATGCTCTGCCAATGTCTACATCTTTCCTAACCTTGGTCCTGACAGATATTTGCACCCTAACCGTAAACGGTGATGTCTTGTTGGTCGTTTACATAATTTAAAGAATGTAATAAGTCAGTAATACCTAACTGTCATAATAAATAGGTGATGTAGCATTTTACTGGCAGGGAAGCATGGTCAGAATCCAGGCATGAAGGATGTCACCATCATCAATTGAAAAAAATAAATCATAAAATGTGATGATATTGCACATTATCTCCACAAGAGGGAGCTTTACAGGTCTCTTCATGGAATGGTGGATTGTTGTTTACATTACTATACAAATATTTACATTATCTTGGGGATTACCACAGATTGTCAATTTAAATACATTAATTATGTAATTAGATGATCTGCCGCACCAGATTCCTGGTGTCATGGACGATATAATCATTGTTTTATACAATTTAATAATCAATTAATGAGTTCATGTAACATCATCCACTTCCCTGAGGTGGCTCCAACCCAAGCTCATGAACGATGCTTTCGTGATTAATTTAAATATTTTAACTACATAATTGACATTATGATGGTCTATAATAATTGCCTCCCACATCAAGTCACCACAATCCACTGATCATGGATTATCTAATGTCCTATTTTAATAATCAAATAACAATATAATCAGCGGATGAAATGGTCTGCCATACTCCACACAATTGACTCTCAGTTGACTCCCACATGATTGTGGGAAACTCCCAGGTTCATCCCTTATTTAATCGCAGAGTTGGGTAGTAACATGAGTAAATGATGAACTGTTATTGTGTATGCAGAATTTTTAGAAGATATCACATATTTAATGTTGGATGGCTGCCTCAAAAGAGATGGACTGAAATCCAACAATCACTAAATTTATTCTGACAAATGGATTATCACCTTCCTAATGGAAGCCAACAATGACAAACTCACCTTTTGATGAGTAATTGTGAGTCTTATTAAGTTTTGTTCCATAGTTTCACTTCTTAGGAGAGAGAGTATTCATAAACGGATTACTTTGTACTGTTTCTCCACAGACCACGTTCTCTGATGATTAGGTATCTTGAATTTGGTAACCAGTAAAAGCTGTAGGCACACTTCCAGAGCTGTGGCTAAGACTTGTTTAGGCGAATCAAATGCTGTCATGAAAAGTTTTAGGAGATAATTATCTTGGGAGACTGTAATGTCCCATGATAACACTTTCTGTAAGCTGCTCTGTGGTCCTTGGCCCATGTTACCAGGATACAGAATGCAAGCAGGGTTGCCAGGCAACATTTATGAACCAACGTTCTGTCACTTTCTAGTGCCCCTCCTGCATGCTAAAAGGAGTATACCCACCAATGAACTAATCTTACATCCTCACAGAGTTTCTCACAAAAACAAAGCAGGGCTCTTTCTTTTGAGTTCTACATATTTACCAGTCTCTCAAGCTACAACATGCCTGTAGTGACATAAGCATGAAAACGAAAGCATCATTCTGCCATTCAAGTATAATGATGAGTATTTTAACCCTGTTTTCTATGCTTCAATATTCTAATTTCTAGAATGGAAACAACAGAATTAATCGCCTCTACCATAATCCTTTTCTCTTTATTGAAAATAAAATAAACTCCTCTTCATTCTCTTACCTTTAGAGGAGCTTGATCCCATTGTTTCTCAGAGTTGTTTAGATTTGTATTATGCTGATGATTAAGGATTTTGAGCAGTGTCTTATGTTTCTTACAGTCATTTTGGATTCCTCAATTGACTGTTCTCTATTAAGTCCTGTACCCTGCTTTCTAATATGGTTATTTAGAGTGATTTATTGTTGGTGGTGTGTCACGTTATCAGCCCGACAGAGTTCATTAGATGAGATTCCCTGATAAGGAGATTATTCAGTTATTCAATTTTTAAAATCGAAGGTCACTGTGTCCTTCATGTGTCAGTTCTGTTGCAACCTCTCAGAAACCGATGATGCAAAACAGTACAGTATTTTTAAAATCGTGTAATCATTCGATTGTTAAACATCTACTATTACGTAATCAGTAATCACCGTATAAGGCAGTATCCCCTATTCTCTGGGCACTGCTTCTAGTACTGATCTCCTGCTGTGTCAATCCCACAGAAACCAAATGACAGATGACACCATTATTACTTATGCAATCAAATGAGTTAATAATTGGATAGTCCTCCATACTTAACTTTCATAAGATGGAACCCAACTCCAGTGATTGCCAGGGAAGTAGATCTTGGATAATTAAATAATGCCACATGATTAACTCCCTTGGAGGTATGGCCCGACTCCAGTCAAGAAGAACAACATCTTCATCGACTTAAATAATGAATATATAATGAAAAATGATTGAATCATGTCATGGTGGTGCATACTTAAATCCCACATTGAGTAGTCAGACTGATCTCTTACTGGAATAATGATGTTTTTAAAAAAATTAAATTGATAATTAATTAGTGGGCCTTTTATATTATCCCTGATGAGATGGCTCCAAAGTCCTAAACGTATCGTTGATGTAAAGACCTATTTATGTTCTGTCCCTGGCCGTTCTGGCCCTGGCCTTGAACGATCTGGCTCTGGGAGTTATGGCCCTGGCCATTCTTGCCCTGGCCTTTCTCACCCTGGTTCTGTCCCTGGCCATTCTGTCCCTGGCCCTGAACCTGGCCCTGGCTTTTGCCCTGTCACTGGCCCTGTCCCTTGCTATTCTGTCCCTGGCCCTGGCACTGGACCTGGCCCTGATATTGGCCCTGGCTCTGGCCGTTCTGGCCATTACCCTGGTCATTCTCTCCCTGACCGATCTGGCCCAGGCCCTGGCTGTTCTGGCCCTGGCCCTTGCCCTGGCCCTGGCCCTGGCTGTTCTGTCCTTGGCCCTGGCACTGGCCCTTCCTTGTTCCTGACCCTGGCCATTCTGACCCTTACCCAGTTCATTCTGGCTCTTGCCGTACTGGCCATGGCCCTGGTCGTACAAGCCATGGCCATTCTGGCCCTTGCCCTGTCCATTCTAGCACTGGCCTTTCTGGCTCTGGCTTTTCTTGCCCTTACCCTGGTCGTTCAGGGCCTGGGTTCTGGTATAGGACTTTCTGGCCCTGGCCCTTGCCGTTCTGGCCCTAGCCTATGTGGCCTTTGCCGTTGGATTTCTGGCCCTGGCCGTTCTGGACTTAGCCCTGGCTGATCTGTACTTAGCCATGGCTGATCTGGCCCAGGTCCTGGCCCAGGCCCTGACCCTGGCCCTGGCCCTGGCTAGTGTCAGGAGTTATACTCAGTTTGTAGAGCCAGTTTCAAGCGTTAAATTGGATAAAGCCACCTTAATGGTTCTATTCATTCTTTCTACCTGTTCTAAACTCTGGGGTCTATGTGTACAATGTAATTTCCAATTGATCCGCAGTTCTTCTGATCTGAGCAAGAAGCCATAGAACAAACACCTTTTATTTCCTAAAGTCTCTTTAATATTTTAATATTCTGGGCAGCCTGATCTACACATAGAGTTCCAGGAAAGCCAGTATTGAAAATCTGTGTTGGAAAATCAATAAAGAAAATAAATTAATTAAGGAGAAAAATCTACTACAAAATGACAATAGTAGTAGAAGTTATAGTTGTAATCATAATCATCCTTAGTCCTCCTCATCATAATAATAATAATTAAGATTTTGAAATATCCAGCCTGGTTTGTAAAGTGTGTCCCAAGACAGGAATTAATACACAGCCAAACCCTGTCTTGAAAAACCAAAATAAATAAATAAATAAATAAATAAATAAATAAATAAATAAGAAAATAAAAAAGAAATAAATGCATGTTTCTGCTTTGGCTTTAAGAACACTCTAACCATTGAGGAATTACTCTTGTCAACCAAGACTCACTAGCCAATCAGGGAATCTGGGCCCACAGGCCAATGTAAGGTTTTACAGGAAATTTTTGGAGCCATGCTGCAGGTTTGATTTTATAGCACAGCAGGCACCATTGGATTGGTTGCTCTGCTGTGAGTGCTGTTGTAGGAACTGTGAGGAGCATAGAAGGGCAAGGAAGACATAGAATGGTAAGCAAGGGAATGCTATCCTAAGATGAACAGGATGGTATTTAGAGGCAGAGACTGTGAGGCAGGGACTCCCTGAGACTGGTTGGAAATCTGACTCACTCAAATTTCCATGAGATCCCATGTAGTCCTAGAAGTTATGCAGATCAGGGTGCAGAATGTGATTACTTTAATTTTGGGGCTTAATAAGTGGAATGCATTTCAATAAGGGAGCTTTGTGTGTAAACGTTTTTGTAGTCAACACCAACATGCTTTTCCTGAATATGGAAGGGAAGTATCATTACATGGAGGGGCACAGTTTGCCCAGTGCATTCAAGATGTTCTTAACTTCACATCTAACATTTCAGTATAAGATGAATTGGGAGTTAATTTTATACATACTGTAGATGGCATTCTATTTATTTCTTTATATATTTATATTTATTTATATTGTACTTTAAATATCTCAATAAAAAGATCTTATTTTACTTATAGATCCCAGCTCCCTCTCCTTCCCATCCTCTCATAACTCCCACAGGCCCCTCCCCCATCACATCCCCATCTACTCCCTAGGAAGATCAGCCTACCAAGAGGCATCATCACAATCTGCCTTTTGTGTTAGGGCCTTCTCCCATGGCTGTAGGCTAAGGGAGATTCCCCATTTGGAGTCAATTTGGTATATCCTGCAAATGGCAATAATTTAATTTATTTTTTATATTTATTTAGTTTATATGTTTTTGTGCCAGGGTTTATTGATTTTTTTGTTTCAAATAAAGTGTTTCTTTGTAAAGATTAGGAAATTGACTTGGAACTTGCTCTGTAGAGCAGGTTAGCCCCAAGCTCATAGAGATGTGCCTTCCTATGCCTTCTTAGTGCTGGGATTAAAGGCATGGGCCACTAAAGTCATACATAAATGACATTATTGTGTTGGATAATCCTCCACCAATAAGCTATGATGAGAAAAATTAGAATTGTTGTTACAAAATACTTACCAATTCTTACAGGATACTGAGTAACACAAAATAAAATTTAGCTGAGGGAGTGATGCCTAAAAAATAACCCAAAGATGAGTAGTACAGTAACCAGGTCTGTTACAGATTAGGATACTAAAATACACATTTGATCTCCAGTCTTGTGCAGACAGTTATCTCCAAAACATGATAAAGGAGACACCCCTGATTTATAAAGAGTTACAAGCCCCATCTTCATCCAATAGAAAATGGCTTTTACAAGCTGCTGAAGGGGTCACAAATGTGTCACAGTGAACATTCAAGCCTGGTGTGCCATAAAGTTCTAGTTTTCGTATACAGAAAATTTTTTCTGCCAGATGGAAAAGTTGAGACCAGGTGACACCTTTGTGCATCACAGGGTTGCTTTTGTGTTTTGTGGGGACATTCACTGATAAACTGCAAGTTTGGCTTATGGAATTTATGAATATCTCATTCAAAATTCAGGTTTTCTTACATGATTTACACAAAGTTTAGAAACTGTTAAAAAGAGGTGATGGGGATCTTCATTCAGCAAGACGTGATCAGAGTGCTATTACCATTTACCTACCACCCACAACAATGGTGTGATTCTGAAAGTTGAGTTTCTGGGAACAAATGTAATTTCTGATCTACATTAATTTCTCAGGTGTGCATGATGTTGAATTTTACGACTCAACTCTGTGATGATTCAATGTTTCAATTGGTGATGATGACCTCCTTCATGATTGAAGTCTGGCCATGATTCCCTTCCAGTTAAATTCTATATAACCTCTTTATTGTGACAGTTAGCTATTACTGACTTATTTATTTCATTCTTTAAATTATTTAAACGACAGAGAATGCCATCACCGATTATGATTAGGGTGCAAATATCTGTCGGTGACAAGGTTAGTAAGGTTGTACACATGGGTAGACCATTTTCTGAATGATCTATGCATCTCACAGAGTACTAGGGATGCTGGGTGATAAGAGTCCAGAAGACTGCATGGTGCCCTCTGAGAAGTACAGGGACTTCACCAAGGCCAGCATGGTAGTCTGGGTGTTGACTAACTGCTCTTCCTCCACACCTTCACATCAGTTGTGACCTACTATGAGAAGTAGTGGCACATGGAGGTCGGCACCATCGCCAAGACCTGGCAAAAGGATGATGACCCAGAACACGGAAGAACATCTCTCTTTCAGCTCTGATGGTGATGCCCCTGCTGCTGCCATCTTTTCAGCTGATATCAACATTTTGGCTACTACGGCTACACCAGGATTGGGCCCATTATCTCAGTTCCTGCCACACCACAACAGAGATTCAGGTGCTGGTCATGATGGCAGGCCAGCAGAATTCTTCAGGCCAGACAGTATGATGATCTGACGATTAACCTATGGAATTTTTAAAATCCGTGATGACAGCAGACTTTTCCATATCTGGCAAGTCTGCCCAGGAATTGATGATACAAAAAGGTCAACAACTTACATATTTAAAGATGTAATTATTAAATTGTTTCATTATATAATCTGGGGACCCTGAAGTTTGGTGCCACCTTGTGTGACACAAGTGTGATAGACAATCTAACTATCTGATTATTTCATTATTCAAATCTGTGTTTTTCTACTCCAGGAAGAGTGGAGTCTGCATCCACCGTGTTGGTGTTAAACTGTCTCTTGTGATTTCATTATTTATTTATTTATTGATATCAATGTTGTTATCATTTTGTTATCTCTCTAGGGATGAATTATGAGAAATTATCTCTTTATTCATTCATTTTATTCCTCAAAGCTGTGAGAAAGAATGCAATGACACCATTGCTGCAGATGCTGAGGGAGAAGGCGCCGCCCTGTGCCATCACACATAGAGCTACCACCCGGCCAGGCCCTGCAGTGCATGCAGGGAGTAATAGTCCCTGGCAGTGGCCTTGGGAACAGAGGCTTAATGCAGAGAAGCCGCCATCTAGGTAGGACACTGAAGGGCGCCGGCGCACCAGTGAGGACACAAACAGTGACCACTGTAAGCGTAGCAAAGGACTCTGGGAATCATAGCCCCCTCTACCCTGAGACAGGAGGGGCTCCAAGACTGTGGGTGAAAATTCCACAGTGTGGGGAGCTGAGGGGATGTTGTCAGCCAGTGACGTCACAGGGAGCAAGGTCCAGCACGCAGCCTCCTGGGAATCGTAGTCCCTGAGAGCAGCAGTGAAGACAGAGGTGCCATTTCTGTCATTCTTTTTGTGAGGGGGCGTGGCTTCCTTTTCTCACATGACCCCATCCTTCCCCTGGAAACTCTGCCCACACGACCTACAGGCTCCGCCCCTCCCTGGATGGCCCCGCCCTTGCACCTGTCTTCCAGGGCCTGTGGCTTCCTGGCCATTTACCACCTGGGCGTGGCTTCAGGGGCTGTAGGCACATGGGGCGGGGCTGCTGAGTGATGTCAGGGGCTATGCAGGGGCGTCGGGCGGGGCCCTGGTGGCAGCAGTGCTGCTGACTTACCCTGAGCAGCTGGAAGTGAGTGTGGGCAGGGCACATGTGACATGTTACATGTGACATGTTACATGTCAGGCGTCATGTGTGTGGTTACCAACCTTCCCACAGGCCTGCACAGGCTTCGCACTCAGCCTGGCCGAGGATGCCAGGCAGCAACCACTGGGCGCGGCCTCACCCAGCTTCCACCTCATGGAGCGGCTGAGGTGCATGGGGGGTAAGGGGGATGGGGTGGGGCACACGTCACATGGTACATGTTACATTCTGTGGGTCACGCATGTGGAACCCATGTCAGGGGTCACAGGTCATATGTGTCCCCCCTCCCCTGCACCATCGGGGACGGCCTGGACCGGATCCTCCCAGCCCATGCTCATGTCCTGATGCTGGGCTGGCTCTATGTGTCCTTGACTGCGGTGAACACATTGAAGAACCGCCTTGTGTTCCAGTTCCCAACCCGTGAGGACCTCGTACAGGTGAGGGGGCAGGGCCGCAAGTGTAAGAATGTATCATGTTCAGTGTTTCCTACATGTATGTTTCATCTGTGTTTGCACATGCGTCTCGCATGTTTGCACATACGTGTATCGTTCATGTAATTAACACGAGGACATGCAGTAAACACATGAATTCACATGGATAACATGGTTATATTTGCTTTACCAGGGTGTGGTTGGGGTTGGAGGGGAAATAAATACGTGGTCGATACATTGGCAGTTGGGTTATATATGTGGGTTACATATTTGCACTTGCTCCACCTATGTTACATGTATGATATGCATGTTTATTTTCAGTTGTTTCTTGTTATTTTCTGTTCCTTGACTTGGGCCAGGTCATGTGTGTGAGGGGGGACACAGGCGTAGGCAGGGCGTGCAGGGAGAAAACGTGAAGGAGGAAAAAAATAAAACTAAAAAGAAGGGAAAGAACCCGTGAAACAATAACGGTGGAGACGAACAACAACAACAATAATAATAATAGTGGGGAAAGAATGGGCTTGAATACTGACTCACAGCACAATAGAAAAATTATAGGAAGGTTAGGCTTAGCTCCTACCTACCAGTTGTGTGTTGTCACCAGGTGTGTGTCATCAAAATGGGAAGACTACCAACAAAACCTTGGGGCAAGGAGTTCCCGCCAACAGCTTCAGGCTAGCTCAAGGCACCTCAGGGGTCCATGCAGGGCCCTACAGGTCCCCCTTTCTCATAATATAAACTAACACCTGCCTTAGGTGACAGAGAACATCAGCATAATTCCTTACCCATCATTGGAGAGGTCACCCAGGCCCGTAACCTTCCTATCTTAGGTTAGATATTTGCCCCCTCTGCCTTACCCTTCACTGGTGAATAGTTTGTTCAGCCACATGTGGGCAGAGGCATTTTCTCTTGAGTCAAAGACAGTATCTGTCTTGTTAGAAAGTTGGCCCGGGCCTCTTTAGTGCTATGGCAAAATAGCACCAAGTGCAAGGCCTACAAACCCAAATGATCTGCCCACAAGTTGAAGTCCTTGTAAAAAGCTTTCTGCATTGGCAAGTGGCACTCAGGTTTCATAGATGTTAATGACCTGCATGGCTAAAGCATGTGTATAACTTAAAAACTGATCACTCCAGGATTTCTGGAGAAAAATGATGAATTAACACAGATATGTTTGAAAGACAGAACAAGAAGCCATATGAGCTTCTCACAAAAATTCAAGTGTTCTTATAGGAGGTTAGTTTGTAAATTTAGTTTAAAAATGCCAGTTTGTACTAGATAATAAAGTGTGATTTGGGTGGCTAAGACTTAAGCCAAATCACCTGATAGTTGATCTACTGTGCTTGCAGGATTTACAGATTGGGAGAGGGCTATGGTAGAATCTGTTGCTTCAGTGGTAAAGGCAGCATTGGCAGCCATGATCCCGGAATCTCCTATCCTCTGTGCTGCACACCTGGGTACGTCCCCGCAACAGCTGTTAAATTTGGCAGACCTGCTGAGAACAATTGAAACTTCCTCCAAAATTATTAGCATTGTTTACAATAATAAGAATGGAACCAGAATACAGTACCTGAGATGAAATTGAAATTCTTGTCCTTTGTATAAAAGTATAAATTTATAGCCACTTGATCCAAACTATAATTAATGGTCTTGAAAAAAGGCCACATATGGCTACTCAGACCCACTGGCATCAGGATGGGTAGATTCTTGAAGAACCATCAGACCTTCTTTCTGGCTGTTAAATCACCAACCTCCACATATGGCGAATCAGCCGCTCTGGCACCCAAACAGGGTTATCTGTGTCTTGTGGAAACACACAAACTGACCCTCGGGACCATACTAGAACTGGGTCAGGGCCTCCCCATTTTCCAGTATTGACACTCTTCCACATGACTGAGCCATAGTCAGATGACCGAGGGCACCAATGCCTGTTGGCCACAGATTGAGCAGCACCATCAATAATTAAAAAATTTACAATATAAAGGACAAGAGAAAGGTGATTATGAGGAGATCCTGTAAGCTCCCCCTTTTTTGTTTTATGAAGATAGGCTTTAATTGTGAGATGTGCATGTTACACCATGGCCTGACCCTGAGGATTATAAGTTATAACAATCTTATGTGAGATAAAAAAAAAATTGCAAAAAGCTTTAAAACCCTGACTAGTATAAGCAGGGCCATTATCAGGTTTTAATAGTCTGGACATTCCCATATAAGCATAGGCTTGTGAACAATGGTTCTTAACATCCTTAAGCCTTTCTCCAGTATGAACACAGGCAAATATGAGATGAGAATGGGTATCCACAGATACATGAACAAATTGTAGTCGACCAAAGGAAGGAACATGGGTAACATCCATCTGCCAGGTATCATTAGGTGTGACATCACGGGGGTTAACTCCAAGGTGTGGAACAAGTAAGAACTCTGCACGTAGGGGCCAATTCTTAACTATATCAATAGCTTGGTCTCTGGTAATTTTAAAATGGAATTTAAGTGACCCTGTATTAAGGTGGAAGGTTGCATGAGCTTTGCATGCTGCTTCATAACCAGATTCTCTGATCATTATGATTGTACTACCTCTTTTAGTTTTAAAATCAACAATGGCATTTTTTTCACTTAAAGGGCTAGGCAAATCAGAATGCACTCAGAGATATCCTACAAAAATTGGATGAGAGAGCCTCCATAGTAGGCTTTGTATGGCTAGTAAATGTTCTTGTACACGAGACACTGGAGCTATATAAGCAGCAGTTTCTAAGGGAGCCAATATATGATACACATATTTACTATCTGTGTATAAGTTAAATGGCTCATCAGAAAAATGTTGAAGGGCTAATTGTACTGCAGCTTGTTCCGCGAATTGTGCAGACTTCACTTTAAGTATAGAGCGTTTGATAATGGAAAAAGAAACAACTACTGCACAACCATTTGAAGAGCCATCTGTAAATACATTATGGGCCCCCTTCAGAGGATTTAGGGAAATGAACTTGGGGAAACGCACAGGGTGATTTTTAAAACGATGAGCTAACTTACTGGAAGGAAAATGACTATCAAAGCAGCAGGGTGTGGAACACAAGAAATGTGCCTACTCCTCATTAAACTGTTGAAGTCATTGTATCTGTTGTTGAGTATAAGGAGTAACAATTACATCTGGCATCTTGCCAAAAACTTGAATACTCATTTTGTATGCCTTTTGAATAATAGAAAGCATTGCCTGATGATAAGATCTAACTGTCTTTCTTGGGGATGCATGTTCATGCACCCATAATATAAGACCAGTTTGCCAAAATACCGCAGTAGGGGAATACGCTGAAGCAAAGACTAATAACATCAAGTTCTGAGAATAGTCAATAAAATTTAAATGTGCAGATTGGAGACATTTTTGCATAAGCTGTATACATTCTCCCACAGCAGGCGTTAAGGTGCGCGAAGAAGCGGGATCAGAATCTCCTTGTAAAATATCAAATAATGGTCTAAGCTGCCCAGTGGTTAGGGCCAAACTAGATCGAATCCAATTTATGTCTCCCAATAATTTTTGAAAATCATTAAGGGTGGTCAGATTATCCAGGCTTAAAGTAATATTTTGAGGACATATACCAGAAAATAACAAATGATGACCCAGGTATTGATAGGGAAATTCTTGTTGCACCTTTTCTGGGGCTAATCTTAAGCCAGCTAGTTGAAGATTATGTTGCTATTACCCAAAAGCCTCATTCACTTCCTTAGAATCCGGGCCGGCTAAAAGAATATCATCCATACAATGTATAATATATAGGGATTGAAATTTCTCTCTAACAGGGGCAATGGCCAATGGTACATAAATTTGACAAATAGTGGGACTATTGGCCATTCCTTGAGGCAAGACCACCCATTGATATCTTTTGTAGGGCTCTTTAAAGTTAATAGAAGGAATGCTAAATGCAAATCCTCACTATCCTGTGGATGCAAAGGAATGCTAAAAAAAAAAAAAAAACAATCTTTTAGGTCGATAACTAATAAATGATAGTCTTGAGGAATACCCACAGGGGAAGGCAAGCCAGGTTGTGTTGCTCCCATAATTTACATACAATCATTAGCAGCTCCAATATCTTGTAGGAGTCTCCATTTTCCAGAATTTTTCTTTATAACAAAGATTGGGGTATTCCATGGGGAAGTGGAAGGAACAATATGTCCTGCCTCTAATTGTTCCTTTACAAGTTGATGTGCAGCCTGTAACTTCTCAATAGATAAGCGCCATTGCTCCAACCACAGCGATTTATCAGTTTTCCAGATAATAGAAATGGGACCAGGCTGCATAGCAATAGACACTAGGGAAAATTTCCCAGCCCAGAGCGATCTCCAGCTCTTTTGATAATTAAATTTTTGGATGCAACAGACTGAGGGTCACCTTGTAGGAATTTACCCAGTCTTTTTC
The DNA here is from genome assembly GCF_943737965.1 of Phodopus roborovskii. Lineage (NCBI taxonomy): Eukaryota > Metazoa > Chordata > Mammalia > Rodentia > Cricetidae > Phodopus > Phodopus roborovskii. Next base: position 4,759 of record NW_026126364.1, on the reverse strand, counting down.
CTTGTATACAACCTTGGTCAGCCAGCATATTTTTAACAGGCTCAGTAGTAAGGACTGCTCCTGTGGCCTGAAGCACATCTCTCCCCCAAAGATTAACAGGTATATGACTTAACACGAAAGGCTGAAAAATTCCTGTAGACAGGATGTGGAGAAGGGGGGAACACTCCTCCACTGCTGGTGGGAGTGCAAACTCTTACAGCCATTTTGGAGATCAGTATGGTGGTTCCTCAGGAAAATGGGAATTAGTTTACCACAGGATCCGGCCATCCACCTTTTAGGCATATACCCAAATGATCCACATCCATGTCACAAACACATCTGTTCAACTATGTTCTTATCAGCACGATTTGTAATAGCAAGAATGCGGAAACAACCCAGAAGCCCCTCAATTGAAGAATGGTTAATGAAGATGTGGCACATCTACACAATGGAATACTACTCTGCAGAAAAAGTAATGGTATCTTGAAATTCGCAGGCAAGTGAATGACACTTGAAGAAACCATCAAGAATGAGGAAACCCAGACACAAAAAGAGGAAAATAGTATGTACTCACTCATATATGAATTTTACCTAGAGCAAAGGATCACAAGCCCTTATTTCACACCACCAGAGGAACTAAGATGCATGGTGTATTCTCAAAGATCCATATAAAGTCACTCACAGAAGCGTAAAGGGACAAGTCCCCCAGAGCACAGGGGAAGTGGGGGTGGTCATCGAATGGAGAAAAAAGTGGGAGAATGTGAATGGGAGGAGAGGAAAATATGTGCGACTAGGAAGATATAGCCCTGTTAGGAATAGAAGACAGGAGGGAGAGAGAGAGAGAGAGAGAGAGAGAGAGAGAGAGAGAGAGAGAGAGAGAGAGAGAGAGAGAGGACATATAATAGAAAGCCAGTATTGGTTTGAGGATAAAATTGCACACAAAGAAAGGCCTAGAGAACTACAAGTCTGCCACCCACTAACAGTTTGAAATTCCTTTGAAAGGCTACCATAAATGCCCTTCCTGGATATAGAGATCAACAACTAACTTATACATGGAGCCCTCATCTAATTCCTGTTGGAAACAGGAGCAAACACCCATACATAAACACTGAGTCAAACTAGAACCCAGATGCAGATGGAGAGGACAAGACCAGACACAAACACGTAGAGACAGCTTACCTGAACAGGGAGGAGGTCATGGGCCACCAGACTGACAGCTGGGAAGCCAGCATGGGACTGACTCAAGCCGTCCTGAATATGTATCTCAGCCAGAAGGCCTGAGCAGTCTAAAGGACCTCAGACAGTGGAGCCAGGGTGTATCCCTGGTGCACAAAAGGACCTTGAGAGCACATCCCCCATTGAGGAATAACTGCCTTAACCTTGAGACAGGAGCGAAGCCCTACTCCCTACTTCACATGACCTGTCAGATCTACATGACCCCAACTGGATGGCATTCCCCTACATCTGGAATTGGGGTAGGGGGATGGGAGGGTATGGTGGTTAGAGTACATGTGAGAGGGCAGAGAAGGTTAAATTGAGGGAAGGAGGGAGAGAGGAAGGGACACAGGGAGGGAAGGAGAGGAAACTATGATCGACACGTAAAATAATAAATTAAATAAAAAATGATCACTATTACAAATATGTCCAACAATTTCTCTTAAATTATCTAGTACAAATCACTTATTCAATTTTAGTAGGAATTTTTGGGGGTTAATGGATTGTCTTAACTATAGTGTAATTAATTTTTTAATTGAAACTTTAAAGGAATTTCAAATTTAAAACAGCATTGTGCAGTGAGTTGACTTGTCTCAAACCCTATTAAAAAGGCATTTCAAATTAAATAAGGAAGTCTCTTGCACTCTAAACAAGTCTTTTCTAATGCCTCACACTTTGCATTTATAGAGAACAGACTGTACTTTGCTTATCATGAATTAACATTTACTTTTAGGTAGCCAGCAGGTGGAGCCATAACACGCCTAAAACAGAAATCATACTGCAAATGTCTTTCCTCACACACCAAGTTTGTTTTAGTTTCTTCACTAAACTCTATAAATAAAGGAAATAACACCTTCAAAAAATAAAAAAAAGAAAAAGAAATTTACTGAAATCAAAGCAAAAATATCTGTTATATGTGTGTGTCTGCAATGTAACTGCAGGTTTTCAGACAATGGCATTTGTCTGTAGACTGGATGTCAACTTTGTGCGATCTATTTTGGTCTGCAACTAGTGAAACACGGGAATCATGAAATTCTAATTTTCTCAGGAAACTCATTGTGGAAAAAGACTCATGTCTTCCAAATGAGAACGTCTGTAATAAAGAAACTTTGACTTCTTATCTGACCACATTATAGGAAAAACAGGAACTGAGAATGTGGGAGGGTTTTAAATATGGGGAATATTCACTATATGGCTTACTTAGATTATTTAGTTTTGCATACATTTGTCTTCTTTCAAAGTGTGTTTGGACCCTTTGGATCCATTATTAAACATATATTTTCTTTATTTTTCCAAATTAGTCAAACAAAATAAATATGATTTAAAATGATATTATCTTGTCATTTTCCTTTCTGTATTAATTATTCTCTTCTTTTTAAGAATAGTGTTACTGTGACTCCCTACATGGCCCAGAACACACATATATAGATGGAAGTTTTCCTAGGATATCAGAGAGATCTGCTGATAAAGACTACTGAGTGCATGTCACAACATAAGTTGATTTAATTAATTGGCTTACTGAGGATGAGTGACTGACCCTCACCAGTTATTGTAACCAAGACACTGGCTCTCGTGGTCACTCCAGCAACAGAAAAAATTTCTTATCAAATGCATCATTTCCCCTCAAATTTCACTGATTTCCAAATATGAGAAATATTATTTTCCTCACCATTGATTCTGTTTTAACTCATCAAAGATCCTGGGAAAAATACTGCCTCATCCTGCAAATATTGAAACCAAGGCTGACAGAAATAAATGGATTTTGAGTATTGTTAACTGTAATTCCTCATCCCATCATTCTAATGTCTCACTATGGGAAGCTGAAGCCACCTTAACCAGGCATGGTGGCAGAGGCCTGTAATCATGATTCTTAGAAAGTTGAGGTGGGTGTTTCAGGATTTCGAAGTCATCCAAGATAAAAATGGTTCATGGGGTATAGTGGGAGAACCAAAGTCAAAGATTGACTATGCTTGGTTCAGGACAGTGTCCATAATCTTCCCCAAAGATCTAAGATTTCAGGGCCTTGTCATCAGCAATTGTTAGCTAAGCTATTTACCACCCTTCTACTCATTTTTGTTAATGTTTCCTGAATAAGGTAGCCCAGATCATTTTGTGTCCAGATGCCTAGTGCTCACAGAGAGGAATAATCCTGAATTTGGAAGAATTAGCCACAGGTAAGGATGAGCACCCTAATTGCAAATGGAAACCACATGTTCAGTCCTCAAACCATATATACATAACCAAGAGAAGTGAACTCTATTGATTTTATTTGTATGTTTGTGCATACATATTCACAAGTGCTTAACAAGAAAGGAATTTAAAGGGAAGAACATGGGAAGGGGTGGAGAAAAGGCAGGAAGGAGTAAATTGGTGACATACATTTTAAATAAAAGTTATGAGAATATATTTTAAATAATGAAGATGACTATAAATATAGCTTAGCACTCAAGAGCACTGGGTGTTATTACAAATGACACAAGTACCATTTCCAGAAACCATAGCAGCTAACTATCTTCTGTAACTTGACTTCCAAGGGAGATGGTACCCTATACCAGCCTTTGCGCATACTGTGCCCAGGTGGCTGGAGGAAAACAGCCATATACATTAAATAAACCAAAGTAAAAATGGAATTGTCTACAGTGGTTTCACAGCCCTGTCATAGACATCAGGAAGACCTAGTTAAGATGATCTTCTGGTCCTGCATGGAAGCAACCATGATGTTCCTGTGAGGTATCATGCTCAGAGATTAATATCAGCCTTATTCTGAGGTTAAAGTTGCTCAAAAGGACTGCTTGTCTAAGAACAGCATTCAGGGACAGATACGTGAATTTTCCTTGATGTTTTCTGTATTTGTGTCTTCTGCCCTTTGTATGTGTGAGATTCATAGACTCTGATATTAAAATATATTGAGACAACTTTATACTGCAGGTTGTAACTTCTGATCTAAAACATAGATTTTCCTGTTTAAGTCTTCATCACTCTCAGTGGCTGCACTTGCATTCTGTTGTCCCTATTTAAATTGTTTGATGTAGGTGATGGGGCCTGTAAGAGACTTAAGGGTGATATCATACATAGGTTGGAAAATTTCTTCTAGATTGACTTTTTCTTGTACATATTTACAATTTGGTCTTTAGGGCATGTTCCCCAACATGCTCCCAAATAAATCACACACAGGGGCTTATTTTTATTTGTGAATACCCACCCTTCCTTAACTTGTCTTGTTTCCTGCTAGCTTTTCTTATCTTTAAATGATCCTGTCTATCTTTAGCCTCTGGGATTTTTCCATTCCTTAATTCTGTGCATCTTACATTCACTATTGCTCTATTTTAGAATATCTGGATGTGCCCTGATTTTCTTGCTCTTTCATCTCCCCTGCTGGATTTCTCATATTTATTCTCTCTGCCTTCCAACCTTGCCTATCATTTCTTCTGCCTTGATATTGGTCAGTAAGCATTTTATTAGACCTACCGGTGCTCCAGACATGCAAATTATCACAGCTTAATAGAGCTAAACAAACTCCACAGTAAAGAATTCAAGGCATGTTTCCCATCATCATTTAATATAT
>NW_026126363.1:0-106643 GCF_943737965.1 Phodopus roborovskii | reverse complement strand
GCAGCCTGTAAGATTCTGGCCTGGGAGTATTTATTTTATTTTATTTTTAATTTTTATTTATTTTTTATTTCACATGTCGATCCCATTCCCTCCCTCCTCCCACCTGAGTTTACACGCCATTCCCCCTCACATGCACCCTGACCACCCTCTGCTCCCTAGTCTAACCCAATTCCACATGTGTATGACAATGCCATCCAGGTAATTATGTAGATCTGTCAAGTCATTTTAAGTAGGAACTAGATTTTCTCCTACTTCTAGGTTATGAGTGTCTTCCCCACAAAAACATGTTGGAGAGTAATGACATCTGAAAAAAGGTCTGCAGTCCTTAGGCTGCTCATTCTTTCTTATTGAGACTGCATAGCTCAGAGAAGACTAGGTTTATACCATGTTGGATTCCAAGTTTTTTCATCAGAATCTGGTGCCTGTTTATTGTTCCTTGTTCAGCTTGCTTGTTCCTGTGTATTTCTACAAATCTGTCTTGTTCTTTTTGTCCAACTGCATCTGGATTTAGTTAACCTGTAGTGTTAGGTTTGGTATTGTTTCCATTTCAACACATCATAGAGGTCTGACAGATACTTGGTTGTTGATCTCACTATCCATAAGGTATTTACAGAGCCTTTTCTATTGGGCCCACCATTAGGTTTGAATATTCTTGTAGTCTCAGACTTTCTTTAGACTCCACTTTTCTCTCAAACTAAATACTTGGCTCCTTCTTTTATTCTCTCCCTTCTGTCTCTCTCTTTCACTCACTCAGTCTCTCTCTCTCTGTCTTGTTCCCACTGACTGTAATCTTCCTAGTTTAATTTTTGCCTTCCTCTCCTAAGTTCCTTCTATACATTAGATATCTCCCCTTCACTCTCATAAAAGTTTGGGGGACTTGGTTCCATAAACTCTCTCTGGGAGTGACTTTATATAACTTTTGAACATGCACTGTATCTAGTTCCTCTACAGTGAATTATAGGTTACATCTTTGTTTCAGGTTCAAAATCCTAATATTTAGCACATCCATGTTCACTCCTTTTGTGACTGTTTACTTTCACTAGATGAAGAGCTTCAAGAGTCATTGATTTGGTTCTATGAATTTCAAGATCTCATTATTTTTTTCTGCAGAGAATATTACATTGTGGGATGTGCCACATGTTTTATTCATCTTTCATGAGATCATTCAGCTAAGTTTCAGGTTCTTGCTGCTATCAAACATAGTTAATGATGTCTTTATACAGATATGATCATTTGGTTATATGTCTATGTGGATTACAACATAAAACTTAATCTCGTATTTTCTTGAGGAACTACCATGCATACTTATCGCCAAAATGGCTGTAATGAGCTTGTACCCCACCAAATGGTGGTGGAATGTTCCCTTTCTACACATCTTTCTTGGTATAAGCTGTCATTGGTGTTTTTAATTTTAGCCATCCTGGCAGGAGTAAGATGTTATCTCAAAGTTGTTTTGATTTACTTCCCTGATAGCTAAAGATCTTGAACATTTTCTTAAGTGTTTTTCAGCTTTTTTAGTTTCCTCTATTGAGAATTATTTCTCCTTGTTCTATACCCCATTTTTATTTTTTGATTCTTATAAAGTTTTTTTTCAATCAACACTCTATTCTTTTTTCATTTTATATAACCAAGTCAATTTAAATAATAACAAACATTTATACACACAATATTTGGGGATTTAGGTGTCGATCTTTCCAAACTACTTCCTGCTGGTAAGGTGCGCTGTCATGGGGATTCTATGAAGATGCAGAAATCCTGGCTGTAGTCTGTAAGGCTGCTTTGTCCAATTGTTTCTGAATAGGATCACCTGGTATTTTGTCTGGCTTGATCAACCACATTAGTCTGGAAGGAATGCACATTTTTTCATTTTCTGTGGAAAAATAATAGAAATCCTTTTCCCCAGTAACATGTCCTGAACTTAATTTTTGAGTCAAAGCATTTTTTAAATTTAATTTATTATTTTACATGTCGATCCCAGTTTGCTCTCCCTCCCCCATCCCTCTCTCCCTCCTTCCCTACTTTTTACCCTCTGTTCCTCTCACATGCACTCTAACCACCCTCCTCCCATCCCCCCACCCCAATCCATATGTAGGGGAATGCCATCCAGTTGGGTCATGTAGATCTGACAGATCATGAGTAGGGACTAGGGCTTCTCCTGGTCTCTAGATTAAGGCAGTTAGCCCTCCATGGGGGATATGTTAGCAAGGAGTCCTTTTGCGCACCAGGGATACATCCTGGCTCCTCTGTCCGAGTTCCTTAGACTGCTCAGTCCTTCTGGCTGAGACCCATATTCAGGTGGGCCTGAGTCTGTCCCATGCTGGCTTCCCAGCTATCTGTCTAGTTGCCATTAGTTCCTCCTTGTTCAGGTAAGCTGTCTGTATGTGTTTCTGCAGCATGGTTTGTCCTCTCCATCTGCACCGGGTCTCTAGTTCGACTCAGTGTTAATGTATGGGTGTTTGGATCCTATTTTCAACAGGCATAAGTTGAGGGCTCCATGGGAGAAGTTAGTTGTTGATCTCACTATCCGGGAAGGGCATTTATGATAGCCTTTCCACGGAAGCTCAGATTGTTAGTTGGAGCACACTTGTAGTTCTCTAGACCTCTCTCTTGTGTTCATTATCTTCAAACCAATATAGGCTCCCTCTTGTATATTCTCTCTCTCTCTGTCTCTGTCTCTCTCTTTCCTATCTTCTATTCCTAACCCGGCTCCAATCTTCCTGGTCGAACATGTTTTCCTTTCCTCCTCCCTCATTTCTCCTACTTCTCTCTCCATTTGCTCCCCCCTCCTTCTCCTGAGCTCTAGGGGACTTGTCCCTTCCCAGTTCTGTGAGGGACTTTATGTGAATCACTTAGGAATACACCCTTGTATCCCAGTTCCTCTGGTGATGTGAATTATAGGCTGGTGATCTTTGATCCAGGTCTAAAATCCATATATGAGTGAGTACATACTGTGTTCCTCTTTTTGTGACTGAGTTACCTCATTCAGGATGGTTTCTTCAAGTGCCATCCACTTGCCTACGAATTTCAAGATTCCATTAGTTTTTTCTGCAGATTAGTATTCCATTGTGTAGATGTGCCACATCTTCATTAACCATTCTTCAATTGAGGGCATCTAGGTTGCTTGCTATTACAAAGAGTCCTGCTATGAACATAGTTGAACAGATATCTTTGTTTCATGGATGTGAATCCTTTGGGTATATGCCTAAGAGTGGGGTTGCTAGGTCCTGTGGTACACTAATTCCCATTTTCCTGAGGAACCGCCATACTGATCTCCCAAAATGGTTGTATGAGTTTGCACTCCCACCAGCAGTGGAGGAGTGTTCTCCTTTCTCCACATCCCCCTCCAACATGAGTCATCATTGGTGTTTCCCAAATTTTAGCCATTCTGGCAGGAGTAAGATGGTATCTTAAAGTTGTTTTGATTCTGCATTTCCCTGATAGTTATGGATGTGGATAATTTCTTAAGTGTCTTTCAGCCTTTTTGATTTCCTCCCTATTGAGAATTTTTTTCTTCAGTTCTCGTGACCCGATTTTTTAATAGGTTATTTGGTGTTTGGTTGACTAGCTTCTTTTAGTTCTTTGTATATTTTGGAGTTCAGCCCTTTGTCAGATTTAGGATTGATGAAAATCTTTTTCCATTCTGTGGGCTGTCATTTGGTCTTGTGTACTGTGTCCTTTGCCTTACAGAAGCTTCTAAGTTTGAAGAGGTCCTATTTATTAATTGTTTCTCTCAGTGTCTGTGCCTCTGGAGTTATGTTCATGAAGCGGTGTTCTATACCATAAGATGGAACCAGAGTCCAGTGATTGTCAAGGAAGTAATACTTAGATAATTAATGGTGATTTATATGTGACACCTACAAGATAGCACAAAACTGAAGCGAAAATTGAGTTTTTGATCATAGATTTGAACAAAATTGAATGAATAATGAGATAATTACTCAAATTCACCCCTAGAGAGCTAAAAAATGCTATCACCATTCACTAAAATAAATACATAACTAAATAATGAAATCACCAAAAGGGACAATTACCACAAAAAAGGTGGATCAAGACTCCACTCTTCCTGGAGAGGAAAAGGCAGATTTGAATAATGAAATAATCAGATAAGTTAGATCGTCTGTCACACCTGAGTCACACAAGGTGGTACCAAACTTCAGGGTTTACAGATTATATGAGGAAACGATTTAATAATTACATATTTAAAGGTGTAAGTCGTTGAACTTTTTTGTCTCATCAATTCCTGGCAGGCGTGCCGGACATGATAGAGTATGCTGTCTTCATTGATTTTTAAAATTCCCCATAAGTCAATAAAGAGATAATTGTACTGTCTTCCCTGATGAACTCTGTTGGCCTGACATCTTCACCAGCTCCTGAATCTCTGTTGTGGTGCGGCAGTACCTGAGATGATGGGCTCACACCTGGCACAGCAGCATCCCTGGTATTCTGGGTCCTGCATAGGTCATCCAGAAACTGCTGTGTCCATGTCTACAACCTTCCTATCCTTGTCCCTGATAGAAATTTGCACCCCAAACAGAATCAATGATGTCATTGTCCATCGATTAAATGAATTAAATAATTAAATAAGACAGTAATAGATAACTGTCACCATAAAGAGGTGATGAGCTTTAACTAGAAGTAAAGACTGGCCAGACTCCAGTCATGAAAATGTCATCTTCATCAATTCAAACAATCAGTCATAAAATATAATGATATTGCATTATAACTCCCGAAGAGGGAGCTTTACAGGACTCTTCATGGAATAGAGGATTATTGGTTTACATAAATATACAAATCTTTACATTATCTTGGGTATTAATAGTATTTGTCAATTTAAATATATTAATTATGTAATTAGATGATCTGCCAGACTTGACCCCACTAGGTGGCAACAATCTCCATGTGTCATGGATGATATAATCATTGTTTTATATAACTAAACCATCAAACAGTGAGTTGATGTAACATCATTAACATTCCTAAGGTGGCTCCAAACCATTCTCAGGAACAACGCTGCCTCAAAAGAGATGGACTGCAATCCAATCATCCCCTAAATCTACTCTAACAAATGGATTATCACTTTCCTAAAAGGAAGTTGACAATGGAAAACTCACCTTTTGATGAGTAATTGTGGGTCTTATTATCATTTAAACCATTATATTACTTCTTAGGAGAGAGAGAGACCATTCATAAACAGAAGTCTTTGAACTCTTTCGCCACGGACTATGTTCTCTCATATTAGGTAATCTTGAATTGGGTAACCAGTAAAAGCTGTCAGCAAACTTCCAGTGATATGGCTATGACTTACTGAGGCGAATTACATGATGTCATTAAAAATTTTAGGGGATAGTGTTGTTGGGAGATTGTAGTATGCCATGATAACACTTTATCGAAACTGCTCTCTGGTCCTTGGCCCATGATACCAGGATATAGAATGCAATCAGGGTTTCCAGGCAATATTTATGATCCAACATTATGTCACATTCTAGAGCACCTTCTACATGCTAAAATTAGCATACCCACCCATCGACTAACCTTAACCTCACTGATTACTGATTTTCTCACAAAAACAAAAACAAAGCAGGGCCCTGTTTTTTTTTTTTTTTTTTTTTTTTTTTTTGAATTACACATATTCCCGAGTCTCTTAAGCTACAACATGCCTATAGTAATATAAGCATAAAAACAAAAGCATCATTATGCCATTCTAGTACATTGATGAGTATTTCCACCTATTTTTTTATGCTTCAATATTCTCATTTCCAGAATGGAAACACAGCTTGATCCCATGGTTTCTCAGTTGTTTAGATTTGCATTTGGCTGATGACTAAGGATTGTGAGCACTGTCTTATTATTCTTTCAGTCATTTTGGATTCCTCAATTGATAGTTCTCTATTTAGTCCTGTACCCTACTTTCTAATATGGTTATTTAGAGTTATTTATTTCTGTTGGCGTGCCATGTTATCAGTACACCCTAGTTCTTTAGATAAGATTCTCTGATCATGAGATTATCAAATGATTCAGTTTTTAAAATCGGTGTTGACAGTGTCCTTCATGGGTCACTTCTGTTGCAACCTCTCAGAAAATTAGGATGTGAAATATTACAGTTTTTTTAAAATCGTTTAATCATTCGATCGTTAAAAAATTATTATTGCATAATCAGTAATCACTAGATAACACAGTCTCCCTCATTCTCTGGGCACTGCTTCTGGTACCAATCTCCTGTATGTGTCAATCACACACCAGCCAAACCCACAATGGATGACACCATCATTATTTATGTAACAAAATAAGTAAAGAATTGCATAGTCCTGCATACTTAACTTTCATAAGATGGAGCCAAACTCCAGCGATGGTCAAGGAAGTATTACTAAGATAATTAAATAATGCCACACGATTAACTCCCAGGGTGGATGGCCAGACTCCAGTCATGAAGTACAACATCTTCATCGATTTAAATGATTAATATATAAGGAAAAATAATTGAACAATGACATGGTGGTGCATACTTAAATCCCACATGGAGAAGTCAGACTCTTCTCCACCATGCCTGCCTTGGTGAAGTCTTTGTACTTCTCGGAGGGCACCATGGAATCTTCTGGACTCAATCATCCAGCATCCCTAGTACTCTGGGTGATGCAGAGATCATCAAGAATCTGCTCTATCCATGTCCATGACGTTCCTAACCTTGTCCCGGACAGATTTTTGCACACTAATTGTAATCAATGATGTCATTGTCTGCCGTTTAAATGATTTAAATAATTAAATAAGTCAGTAATAGCTAACTCACAATAAAGAGGTGATGTAGCAGTTAAGTGGCAGGGGAGAATGGCCAGACTCCAGTCATGAAGGATGTCATCATTGTCAATTGAAACAATTAATCATAAAATGTGACGATATGGCATATTAACTCCACAAGATGGAATTTTACATGACTCTTCACGGAATAGAGGATTACTGGTTTACATGACTATACAAATATGTACATTATCTTGGGTCTTAACACAAACGGTCAATTCAAATACTTTAATTATGTAATTAGATGATCTGTCACACTTGACCCCACAAGGTGGCACCAAATTCCAGGTGTCACGGATGATATTATCATTGCTTTATATAACTAAATAATCAAATAATGAGCTGATGTGACACCATCCACTTCCTAAGGTGGCTCCAAACCAGACTTGTGAACAATGATGTCATCATTAATTTAAATATTTTAATTACATAATTAATATTTAGATGGTCTAAAGTACTTGATTCCCACATTGTGGAACAATAATCCACTGATCACGGATAATCTAATGTCCTATTTTAATAATTAAATAATAACATAATCAGAGGATGAAATGGTCTGCCATACTCGACACAAGTTTTCTCCAACTTGACTCCCACAAGTTTGTGTGAAACTCCCCAGTTCATGGCTTATTTACTCACAGAATTGAGTAGTAAAATGTGTATATGCTGAAATGTCATTGTGTATGCAGGGTTTTAGAACATATCACACGTTTCATGTTGGACAGCTGACTCAAAAGAGATGAACTGCATTCCAATAATCCCTATGTCTACCCTAACACATGGATTATCACCAACCTGACGGAAGTTACCAAAGGAACACTCAACTTTTGATGAGTAATTGTGAGTCTTATTATCTTTTAATCCATAGTTTTACTTCTTAGAAGAGAGAGCATCCATAAACAGAAGTCTTTGAACCGTTCATCCACAGACTGTATTGTCTGACATTAGGTAATGTTGAATTGGGTAACCAGTAATAGCTCTAGGCCAACTTCCAGAGATTTGGTTATGACTTGGTTAGGGGAATCAAATGCTGCCATTAAAAGGTTTAGGAGATAGTTATCTTGGGAGATTGTGATGTCCTATGATAACACTTTCTCGAAGCTGCTCTCTGGTCCTTGGCCCATGATATCAGGATACAGAATGCAAGCAGCGTTGCCCGGCAACATTTATGATCCAATACTCTGTCACAATCTAGTGCACCTCCCACATGATAAAATTAGCATACCCACCCATCGACTAACCTTGCAGCCTCACTGATTTTCTCACAAAAACAAAAAGAGGGATCTTTTTTTTTTTTTTTTTTTATGTTGTACATACTTACCAGTATCTTAAGCTAGAACATCCCTATAATGATATAAGCATAAAACGAAAGCATCATTATGCCATTCAAGCACAATGATGAGTATTTCAACCTATTTTCCATGCTTCAATTTTCTCATTTCCAGAATGCAAACAATATCATTAATCGCCTGTACCAGAATCCTTTCGTAAGTGTTGAAAATAAATTAAATTTCTCTTCCTTTAGAGCATCTTGTTCTCATTGTTTCTCAGAGTTGTTTTATTTGCACTTGGCTGATGATTAAGGATGTTGAGTACTGTATTATGGTCCTTTAAATCACTTTAGATTCCTCAATTGATAATTCTCTATTGAGTCCTTAATCCAATTTCTAATATGGTTATTTAGAGTTATTTGGAGTTGGAGGTGTGTCATGTTATCAGCCCAACAGAGTTCATTAGATAAGATTCTCTGATCATGAGATTATTAAATTATTCAGTTTTTAAAATCGGTGTTGACTGTGTCCTTCATAGGTCAGCTCTATCGCAACCTCTCAGAAACTGATGATGCGAAATAATACAATTTTTTTTCAATCGATTAATCATTCGATCTTTGAAAATCTATTATTACATAATCAGTAATCACTGCATAACCCAGTGTTCCTCATTCTCTGGGTACTGCTTCTGGTACACGTCTCCTGCTGTGTCAATCACACAGGGGCCAAACCCATAATGGCACACGATTAATTCCCAGGGAGGAATAACCAGACTTCTGTCATGAACGACAACATCTTCATCGATTTAAATAAATAGTATATAATGAAATATAATTGAATAATAATATGGTGCTGCATAATTAAATCCGACATGGAGAAGTCAACCCTTCTCTTCATGGAATAATGATGTATTTAAAAACTTAAATTGAGAAGATCCTTGACCCCCAAATCTGGGCCCCTGCCAAAGAACGAGGTCTCAGCTGAAGAGCTCCAGTTTCCAGTGAGATACCACTACCCTGCAAAACCTTCTCAAGTTCCAGCCCAGCCCTCATCCTCTTCTGCCGGCTATTGGCCAGAGAGAAACCTCCTAGAGAGCTTGGACCACACAGAGCTACAGACATTTTTGATCCACATAAGCCCATCTGGGAAGGACCATAGAGAGAGGGAAGAGACACCACCAACACCTACTGGAAGAAACTATGGGAAGAAGGCAATACAAGAGAACACCTAACAACAGAAAGACAAACATGACACCACCAGAATCTAGGGAATCTATACCAACTAGAATGGAACACAACAACAAAGCAGAGGAAGCAGAAGGGTACGACTTAAAAATCACCATCATAAAAATGATAGAGGCACTCAAAGAAGATATGAGAAAATCCCTTAAAGAATTGAGAAAAAAAACAAACAAAAAAGTGGAAGAAATGAACAAATTCCTTAAGGAAAGTACAGAAAGCCAAGAAAAAACAATTAACCAGGTGAAGGAAACGGTTCAAGATTTGAAAACCGAAATTGAGAAAATAAAGGCAACACAAATGGAAGGAAAGCTGGAAATTGAAAAGCTGGGCAAAAAATCGGAAACCACGGACACAAGCATAACCAATAGAATTGAAGAGATGGAAGAGAGAGAATCTCAGGCGCAGAAGATAAACTAGAGGAAATAGATTCATCGAACAAAGAAAACCATAAATCCAACAAATCCTTAACACACAACATCCAGGAAATGTGGGACACCATGAAAAGGCCAAACCTAAGAATAATAGGCATAGAGGAAGGTGAGGAAGCCCAGCTCAAAGGTGCTGAAAACATATTCAACAAAATCGTCGAGGGAAACTTTCCAAATCTGAAGAAGGACATGCCCATGAAAGTACAAGAAGCATACCGAACCCCAAATAGGCTGGACCAAAGAAAAAAGACCCCTCGACATATAATAATCAAAACACTTTGCATACAGAATAAAGAAAGAATATTAAGAGCAGCGAAGGATAAAGGACAGGTAACATATAAAGGCAGACCTATCAAAATTACACCTGACTTCTCCATGGAAACCCTCAAGGCCAGAAGGTCCTGGATAGATGTTCTAAAAGTATTAAGAGAACATGGATGCCAGCCTAGGCTACTATATCCAGCAAAACTCTCAGTCAATATAGATGGAGAGAACAAGATATTCAATGACAAAACCAGATTTTCCCAATATGTATCTACAAATCCAGCCCTACAGAAAGTATTGGAAGGAAAATTCCAACCCAAGGAAGGTAACTACGCCCACAAAAATGTAGGCAACAGATAATCCAACTACACCAGAAACCTAGGGTGAAGCAGAACAAATATATTCACAATACCACTGCCAACAACAAACCTAAACCAAACAAGCATCAACAATCAATGGACCTTACTCACCCTCAACATTAATGGTCTTAACTCACCTATAAAAAGACACAGGCTAGATACGAAGACAGAGTCCATCCTTCTGCTGCATACAAGAAACACATTTTAGCTCCAAAGATAGACATTACCACATGGTAAAGGGTTGGGAAAAGATTTTCCAATCAAATGGAAATAAGAAGCAAGCAGGCGTAGCTATCCTAATATCTAACAAGTTAGACTTCATACCAAAACTAGTCAAAAGAGATGAAGACGGTCACGTCATATTCATCTCAGGAGAAATCCATCAACACAAAGTCTCAATTCTGAACATCTATGCCCCTAATACAAAGTCACCAACATTCGTAAAAGAAACACTACTAAAACTCAAAGCTCATGTAAAACCTCACACACTTATAGTGGGAGACTTCAATACACCACTCTCAACACTAGACAGGACCACATATCAGAAACTCAACAAAGAAACAAAAGAATTAACACAAGTTATGTCTCATCTGGGGCTAACAGACATCTATAGAACTTTCCATCCAAAGACAAAAGAATATACCTTCTTCTCTGCTCCACATGAAACCTTCTCTAAAATCGACCACATACTAGGAGACATAACAAACCTCAACAGATACAAGAGAATAGGAATAGCCCCCTGTATCTTATCGGACCACCATGCTTTAAAATTGGAATTCAACAACAACACAAATAGCAGAAAACCTGCAAACTCATGGAAACTGAACAATGTGCAATTGCACCACTCCTGGTTCAAAGAAGAAATAAAGAAAGAAATTACAGACTTTCTAATATTCAACGAGAATGAGGATACAACATACCCGAAATTATGGGACACCTTGAAAGCAGTGCTACGAGGGAAGTTCATTGCACTAAGTGCCCATATGAAGAAAACAGAGGATAGTCACAGAAATGAATTAACAGCCCAAATGAAAACCTTAGAACAGAGAGAAGCGAATTCACCACGCAGGAGCAGACGCCAGGAAATAATCAACTTGAGGGCTGAAATCAACAAAATAGAAACCAGGAAAACAATACAAAAAAAATCAATGCAACAAAGAGTTGGTTTTTTGAGAAAATCAACAAGATAGATAAACCTTTATCCAAATTAACGAAAAAGCAGAGACAGAACATGCAAATTAACAAAATCAGAAACGAAATGGGGAACATAACAACAGACACAGAGGAAATCCAGTCAATTTTCAGGTCATACTTCGAAAATCTGTATTCCACAAAAATTGAAAATTCAAAGGAAATGGACAAGTTTCTGGATAACTATCACTTACCAAAATTAAATCAAGAACAGACAAACAACTTAAATAGACCTATAACCCGAAATGAAATAGAAGCAGTCATCGAAAGCCTTCCAACGAAAAAAAATCCAGGGCCAGATGGATTCAGTGCAGAATTCGACCAGACATTCAAGGAAGAACTAATACCACTACTCCTCAAACTGTTCCACAAGATAGAAACAGAAGGTTTATTGCCAAACTCTTTTTATGAGGCCACAATAACTTTGGTACCCAAACCTCACAAAGACACAACTAAGAAAGAAAACTACAGACCAATATCCCTGATGAACATCGATGCAAAAATACTCAATAAAATAATGGCAAACCGAATTCAAGAATACATCAGAGAAATCATCCACCATGATCAAGTAGGCTTCATACCTGGATTGCAGGGATGGTTTAACATACGAAAATCTATCAACGTGATCCACCATATAAACAAACTGAAAAAGAAAAACCATATGATTATCTCCCTAGATGCGGAAAAAGCCTTCGATAAAATTCAACACCCTTTCATGATAAAGGTCTTGGAGAGGTCAGGGATAACAGGAACATACCTAAACATAATAAGAGCAATATACAGCAAACCAACTGCCAACATCAAAGTGAATGGAGAGAAACTTAAGCCAATTCCTCTAAAATCAGGAACAAGACAAGGCTGTCCTCTCTCTCCATATCTCTTCAATATCGTACTAGAAGTTCTAGCTAATGCTATAAGACAACAAAAAGGAGATCAAGGGCATCCAAATTGGAAAGGAAGAAGTCAAACTGTCTCTATTTGCAGATGATATGATAGTTTACATAAGCGACCCAATAAACTCTACCAGGGAACTCCTACAGCTGATAAACACCTTCAGCAAACTAGCAGGATACAAGATAAACTCAAAAAAATCGGTAGCCCTATTTTTTTCAGACGACAAAGAGGCAGAGAAAGAAATCAGAGAGACATCACCATTTACAATAGCCACAAGCAACATAAAGTATCTTGGTGTAATGCTTACCAAACAAGTAAAAGATCCATATAATAAGAACTTTGTGACTCTAAAGAAATAAAGTAAAGAAGATACCAGAAAATGGAAAGATCTCCCCATGCTCTTGGTTAGGTAGGATAAACATAGTAAAAATGGCAATCTTACCAAAAGCAATCTACAGATTCAATGCAATCCCCATTAAAATCCCACCACAATTCTTCACCGACCTTGAAAGGATAATAATCAACTTTATATGGAAAAACAAAAGACCCAGGATAGCCAAAACAACCCTATACAATAAAAGAACTTCAGGAGGCATCACCATTCCTGACTTTAAGCTCTACTACAGAGCTATAGTTCTGAAAACAGCCTGGTATTGGCATAAAAATAGACAGGTAGACCAATGGAATCAAATTGAAAATTCTGATATTAATCCACGCACCTATGAACACCTGATTTTCGACAAAACAGCTAAAATTATACAATGGGGCAAAGACAGCATCTTCAACAAATGGTGCTGGCACAAGTGGATGAGGGTGTGTAGAAGACTGCAGATAGACCCATGTCTGTCGCCATGCACAAAACTCAAGTCCAAATGGATCAAAGACCGCAACATAAATCCAGCCACATTGAACCTCTTAGAAGAGAAAGTAGGAGGTACCCTTGAACAAATTGGTATAGGAGACCGATTGTTGAACATAACTCCAGGGGCACAGACACTGAAAGAAACAATTAATAAATGGGACCTCTTCAAACTTAGAAGCTTCTGTAAGGCAAAGGACACAGTTGATAAGACCAAACGGCAGCCCACTGACTGGGAAAAGATTTTCACTAATCCTATATCCGACAAAGGGCTGATCTCCAAAATATACAAAGAACTCAAGAAACTAGTCAACAAAACACCAAATAACCCTATTAAAAAATGGGGTACAGAACTGAAGAAAGAATTCTCAGTAGAGGAAATCAAAAAGGCTGAAAGACACTTAAGAAAATGCTCCACATCCTTAGCTATCAGGGAAATGCAAATCAAAACAACTTTGAGATACCATCTTACCCTAACAGAATGGCTAAAATTAGAAACACCAATGATGACTCATGTTGAAGAGGATGTGGAGAAAGAGGAACACTCCGCCACTGCTGGTGGGAGTGCAAACACATACAACCATTTTGGAGATCAGTATGGCGGTTCCTCAGGAAAATGGGAATTAGTTTACCACAGGACCCAGCAATCCCCCTCTTAGGCATATACCCAAAGGATTCATATCCATGAAACAAAGACATCTGTTCAACTATATTCATAGCAGCACTATTTGTAATAGCAAGAACCTGGAAGCAACCTCGATGCCCTTCAATTGAAGAATGGTTAATGATGATGTGGCACATCTACACAATGGAATACTACTTTGCAGAAAAAAATAATGGTATCTTTAAATTCGCAGGCAAGTGGATGGTACTTGAAGAAACCATCCTGATTGAGGTAACCCAGTCATAAAAAGAGAAACACAGTATGTACTCACTCATATATGGATTTTAGAACTAGATAAAATGATCACCAGCCTATAATTCACATCACCAGAGGAACTAGGATACAAGTTGTATTCTAAGAGATTCATATAAAGTCCCTCACAGAACTGGGAAGGGACAAGTCCCCCAGACCTCAGGTATAGTGGGGGAGGACAGCTAATGGAGAGAGAAGTAGGAGAAAATGAGAGGGAGGAGAGGAAGGCATGTGCGACCAGGAGGATTGAGCCTGGTTAGGAATGGAAAATAGGAAAGAGAGAGAGAGACAGAGACAGAGAGAGAGAGCATAAAAGAGGGAGCCAATATTAGTTTGAAGATAAAGTTGAACACAAAGAAAGGTCGTGGGAACTACAAGACTGCTCCCAACTAACAATCTCAGCTTCCGTGGAAAGGCTATCATAAATGCCCTTCCCGGAGAGTGAGATCAACAACTAACTTCTCCATGGAGTCCTCAACTAATGCCTGTTGAAAACAGGAGCAAACACCCATACATAAACACTGAGTTGAACTAGAACCCAGAAGGAGATGGAGAGGACAAGACCATGCGGTAGAAGTACATAGAGACAGCTTACCTGAACAAGGAGGAGCTAAGGGCCACTAGACTGATAGCTGGGAAGCCAACAGGGGTCTGACTCGGACCCCCCTGAATATGGGTCTCAGCCAGAAGGTCTGAGCAGCCTAAGAGACCTCAGACAGTGGAGCCAGGATGTATCCCTGGTGCACAAAAGGACTTTGCAAACATATCCCCCATGGAAGGATAACTGCCTTATTCTAGAGATAGGAGAGAAGCCCTAGTCCCTACTTCATAGGACCTGTCAGATCTACATGACCCCAACTGGATGGCATTCCCCTACATATTGTATTGTGGTGGGGGGTTGGGAGGGGAGGGTGTTTAGAGTGCATGGGAGAGGGTAGAGAGGGCAAAAGGGAGGGAAGGAGGGAGGGAGGGCTTGGGGGGAGGGAGGGAGGGAGGGAGGAGGGAACTGGGATTGACATGTAAAATAATTAAAAAAAAAAAAAAAAAAAAAAAACGCTTTGACTCCAAAATTTAAGTTGAAGAACAAGTTACTGGGGAAAAGTATTTCTATTTTTGTTTCCACAGAAAATGAAAAGATGTGGATTCCTTCCAGACTAATGTGGTTTGATCACACCAGACCGCCTGAAACAGAGTACAAGCTGATCCTACATTCCAAACAGCTGGACAAAACAGCCCTACAGACTACAGCTAGGATATCTGAATCTTCTTCGAATCCCCCAAGACAGCGCCCCTACCAGCAGGAAGTAGTTTGGAAAGAACGACGCCCAAATTCCCAAATATTGTGTATAAATGTTTGTTTTCATTTAATTGGACTTTGTTATATAAAATTAAAAAAAAATACTCTATATGCATAAAAAAAAGGTAGATCTCATCATCTATTTCCTTATGAGGCTTCTGTGGCAGTCCTGGAATTTATACTGCCATTCTGACATTCCTCAACCCATATATGGGTATGCTTTCCAACTTGTCATGAGTTCATAGAGCTCGGATAACTCCTATTGCCCTTTATACATTACCTTTCCTGCTACAGGATGCCTGTGTCTTGATGATGATTGTCTCCTATCTAAATAACAATAGATTTGGCCTAGACACCTTTACATGCACCCTGAAGGAAGGAAGGAAGTGCAGCTATGGGGAGCAGGAAGGCAGATAGTATGTGCAGTTATGAAGTGCCTTTGACATTAGGACAAGTAATTTCTGTTTTCCATTCATATTAATACTAATAGAAGTCCCCTTCCATTGACCCACCTTTGTTTGACTACTTAATTTAAATATCCTCTGGGGATTGACCTGGCCCATAGTGTTGCTCAAGGGGCCTCCTGATTTTAAGCAATTTCTTGGATAAATATTCAGTGATGGTTTCATATGCTTTTTCTATACTGTGGAAGCTACGGCCTCTGACCATGGAGTTAAATAACTTCCCCAAATGTATAGGCTTTTTAAATCTAGAGACAGAATATATTTATTTCCCCTTGATTTCTCATTACAAGTATGTCCCAATTAACACTCTTTAATTTCTGCAATCTAATGAAATGTATCTACTATACCAGTGTAAAACTGAGTATGATAGCTTCAATGGGAACTTCAACATCTGACAATGACTGTTCCAAAACATAGATGGGAGACAACAAGAGGGAACCAAAGTACAAAAAGTTCTAGAAGTAACTTAGGGATGTAGAGACTGAGAGAAATAATTTTCCTAATGCTTAGGACTATTTGTTATTGATGCAATTCTTTTTGTCTAGAAAAAATTAAACTTCAGTAAAAAGATTCAAACATGCTACTATAGCTTTGTATATTTTTATACTTGCACTTTTATTATCTCTTTTATTAGTAATTTTGTTATAAAACCTAATATTTATGTGTTTTTGTGAATATGGAATCTGCATATTCAATTCATTCCCCATAAAATCCCAGCACAATTCTTCACTGACCTTGAAAGGATAATACTCAACATTATGTGAAAAAAACAAAAGACCCAGGATAGCCAAAACAACCCTGTGCAATAAAGGTTCTTCAGGAGGCATCACCATCTTCAACTTCATGCTCTACTCTAGAGCTATAGTGCTGTTAACCACTTGGTATTGGCACAAAAATAGACAGGTATACCAATTTAATCAAATAAAATATCCTGATATTAACCCTAACACCTACAAACACCTGATTTTTGACAAAACACTGAAAGTATAAAAGGGAGGGAGGAAAGCATCTTCAACAAATGTTGCTAGAACAACTGGATGATGGTGTGTATAAGCGTGCAGATAGACCCATGTCTATAGCCATGCACAATACTCAAGTCCAAATGGATCAAAGGGCTCAACATAATTCCAACCAGATGGAACTTCTTAGAATAGAAAGGGGGGTACCATTGAACAACTGGTAGAGGAGACCACTTTCTGAACATAACTCCAAGAATGCATACAATGAGATCGACAATTAATAAGTGGGACTTCTTCAAACTGAATAGGTTCTGTAAGGCAAAGGACACAGTGGACAAGACCAAATGGCAGCCCACAGACTGGAAATTGATCTTCACAACCCTACACCTGACAGAGGGCTGATGTCCAAAATATACAAAGAATTCAAGAAAATCATCACCAAAATACCATGCATGGCCAAAGAATGTTAGACATGAGCAGTAGACTCCAAGATCCTCCAATAACACCTGCCCCCTTTTCTCATCCCCACACAAAGACACATCTCCCTTTGGGTTTAAATGAGAGGATGAAATGAATGGGGCATCCCCTGACCCTGCACAGAATTCTTGTTCCTCCATGGACACCTTGACCTCTCCATTTTATTAAATTCAAAGGAATCCAGCCCTCCAACTCCAGGAGAGGTTTTCCCCTTGTATTGTGGTTTCTAGTAGATTTTCTCCCTTCTGTGTACCAGCCAGATAATCTCTGGTGTCCGAAAAAGCCAACCACTCTGGAGGTGCCACCTGTCTCCAATTCTTTTCCAACAATACTCTCTGGAACACACTCCAAGCCACCACTCTGAAGCACTTTATCCAAGTCCTCATTGATCTCAGAGCAAGCTGCTCAGTTCAATGATGGGTTTCAGCTGTGGTCTCCTTTACTATTAGCAGCAAGAGACACAGCTGACTGTCTCTCAGGTACTAGAGTGTGTGCACCTGGTTCCACCATAGCAACCACTGCTGTCATTTTCGGGACTAAAGTTTATACCTATTTTGCAGCACTTTAGAATTTGACTTGAGATTTATACCTGGGGAAGTGCAGTAGTTCCTTTTCGTATTAGAGATGCTACAGCTTACTAGTCTGTAATTAACTGAGTATTCATCACTGAATTTAAGCACTGGAGGCTCGGCTATAAAGTGGATTCATGAAGGTGGAATACATATGGTGTAACATTTTTCTCTTATTTTTCTGCATTTGTCTCAAAGTAATTGTGAGTAATTGGAGGATTAACACTTCCATTCTTTGCCTGACTGACAACAAAGTACTTACCTAAGTTTTTAAATTTTGTTTTCATTTCTGATGCCATGGCTGGTGTGGAACTCCTGGGTATATGGCTATAAGGTAGCCTACTTTACTGTCTCACATTCTGGGATACCTAGGATTTCTATATCATGGTTACAGGTACCTCACTACTCATCTTTAAAGTGAACATGGAGAAAGAATGATACTTGATATCTACCTGTTAGGGTTAGGGATTGATATTTCTTTTTAGAGGTGTCCTATGTATGTGAGTGTGTATGTATCCTACGTCTGCTTTTGTTGCTGTTCAATGTTGCCCTTGTGAGGTTTTTAATTTTTCAGTTCACAAAATACTCCCAATATTAAAATGTTTTTAAAATAATGAGGATATTGTTTCAATACTTTGTTGACTAAGAATAGATATGAAAGATGGTAAGGATTTGATTTGATCTGTTTTTTTTTTTTTTTTTTTTTTCTTGGTGAAGTTTTTGTGTCAGTCTTTGGGTGTCTTCCTTCCTTATACAAGGTTTCATACAGTCCACATTCATCTTTAGCTCTCTATGTACCATAAAGGACTCTGCAGTCCTGATTCTCCGGCCTCTACTTCCTAAGTGCTGGAAGACAACAGTATGCAACTTTGGCTCTCAGAATATGTGTGTGTGTGTGTGTGTGTGTGTGTGTGTGTGTGTGTGTGTGTATTTTTTTTTTGAGAAAGAGGCTTACTATGTTCCCTAGACTGAACTCAAACTCTGGCTGCCTCCTTCCCTTAGCCTCCTTAGTTTTGGAATTACAGGTAGTTCAAGGTTGAGGCACTAGACCACTGATGGCCTTGTTTTTAAAAAAGTGTCACACAGGAAGTGTGAAAGTGACCACCATTGTAGCTTAAGATACTTAATCATTGTTCTCTGTAGTTATACAGAAGTTACATAATTTAGGGATTTTTTTTTTTTGAATCTACAGGAAAGAAAATACAGGGCAGTGGTGGTTCTGAAAGAGTCACACAGTGTGGAATAAGATGGTTTCTCAAAGTTGTTTTGATTTGCATTTCCCTGATAGCTAAAGATTTAGAGCACTTTCTTAATTGTGTTTCAGCCTTTTTGATTTCATCTATTGAGAGTTCTTTAGTTGATTCTGTACCCCATTTTTACTAGTGTTATTTGGTGTTTTGTTGACTAGTTTCTTGAGTTCTTTGTATATTTTGGAGATCAGCCCTTTGTCGGATATAGGATTGGTGAAAATCTTTTCCCAGTCTGTGGGCAGCCTTCTGGTCTTCTCCAAAGTGTCCTTTGCCTTACAGAAGCTTCTAAGTTTGAAGAGGTCCCATTTATTAATCGTTGCTGTCAGTGTCTGTGCCCCTGGAGTTATGTTCAGGAAGTGGTCTCCTATACCAATTTGTTCAAGGGTAACCCCTACTTTCTCTTCTAAGAGGTTCAATGTGGTTAGTTTGCTGTTGAGGTCTGTGATCCATTTGGATTTGAGTTTTGTGCATGGTGACGGACATGGGTCTATCTGCAGTCTTCTACAAACCATCATCCAATTGTGCCAGCACAATTTGTTGAAGATGCTGTACTTGACCCATTGTATTCATTTAGCAGCTTTGTCAAAAATCAGGTGTTCATAGGTGTGTGGGTTAATATCAGGAATTTCAATTTGATTCCATTGGTCTAAATGTCTATTTTTGTTCCAATACCAGGCATGTTTCAGAACTATAGCTCTGTAGTAGAGCTTAAAGTAAGGGATGGTGATGCCTCCTGAAGTTTTTTTATTGCACAGGGTTGTTTTGGCTATCCTGGGTCTTTTGTTTTTCCATATAAAGTTGAATATGATCCTTTCAAGGTCAGTGAAGAATTGTGGTCAGATTTTAATGGTGTACTGAGATTATCTGTTGCCTAAAATCTTCATGGGCATAGTTAATTTCCTTTGGTTGGAGTTTTCCTTCCAATACTTTCTGTAGGGCTAGATTTGTAGATACATATTTTGAAAATCTGGTTTTGTCATTAAATAACTTGTTTTCTCCATCTCTAGTGACTGAGAGTTTTTTCTAGGTATAGTATCCTGGGCTCGCTTCCGTGGTCTCTTAATACTTGTAGAACATCTGTCCAGGACCTTCTGGCATTGATGGTTTCCATGGAGAACTCCGGTGTAATTTTGATAGGTCTACCTTTATAAGTTATCTGTCTTTTTCCTTCATTGCTCTTAATATTCTTTCACTATTCTGTATGCTAGGTGTTTGATTATTATATTTCGAGGGTGTAGAGCGCTACGAAGTGCCTTGCCTTAAGATGGTGCAGGCTTCCACCTTCCAGATGGTGAGTGCTCTCTACGGTTAAAAAAAAAAAGGTCCTTATTTGGCCAAGGTTGTTGAGCTTGCTTGCTTCCCTATAAGAGCAGCCTATCTGCAGGGTCCCTGTGGCTCAATGGGGTTTGTCAGCGCAAGGGGATTTAAGCCAGTGCAGGCATTTCCCTGGAGTCAGAAGAAGAAGCATGTTCAAGGATCCTGAATAAACTACTTGAAGAAGATCTTGCCTGAGTTGCATCTTCCTTGCAGGCTGAGGTTGGGAGCAACAGCTGGTGGCCCTTACCGGGATGGAGATCAGAACTTCTTGCAGTCAGGGCAGTACTGGAAAGTTTCAAGGTAAGGTGGGACAATAAAGCCTGTAGAAATAAGCAGCAATAAGATTCCCTAGGAAGAGTGGGATAATAAGGACCGAATGGATAATTGGCAATAAAGTTTCATGCATTGAGGAAGAGGATCTAGCGAACCGAAAGTAAAAATTTTTTGAAAATGGGGACATCTCAGTCTCATCCAATTTTTCTGGCTCTTCAGGAGCTACTTTTGTCAAAGAAACTTAAAGAAAAGCACATTAGAGTGGTTTCTGGGCGAATGCAATGCCATTGCACCTTGGTTTCGCAGTTTCGGGAGATCTTACCTTAGTGTGCTGGGACAAGTTTGGCAGGGATCTTGACTTCCCTTGGGAACAAGGGATGCTAAAGCCTGGAGTCAGACCCATTTGGATGTTAATGCATAGCTGCACTGAGAACCAGAAATGCTGTAGAGAGGCAGTGGAAAAGGGGCAAGCTGTGATAGAAATGCTACAAGAAGAAAGATCAGAAGAGGTTAAGAGCACAGGGGGGATTCTGATATGGATGAATCAGACTCTGAGGAGGAATTGCAGGTCCTTGTAGAAAAGGTTCAGAAACAATCCCTTAGAGAACGGAGAGGGAAGGGAAGGAGAAATGGTGATGCAAGGAGGAGGAGGATCCCCCTGGAATAAAGCATTGGTGGCTCCCCTTATCAGATGGAGGAAGGGTGGCGCCGAAGGACAGGGCATTCCTTTTGCCCTGAGGTGTGGAGAGCAGTGCAAACTGACCTTGGTCTAGCTTTTCCGGTTTGCCAGGATGCCCAAGGCAATAGATATGAGGAGCTTTTAGACTTCAAGGTCATCAAGGCTTTGGCTGAATCTATGAGAACATATGGGTTTTCAGCTTCTTTTACAGTAGCCCAATTTGAAGAACTGAATAGACACTGCATGACTCCTAGAGTTAAGATGGAAATTTCATGCCTTGAAATGCATCTATTATATGGATGATATATTGTTGGCGGCCAAGGATGAACAAATTTTAGATCAGGCTTATGAAGATTTGGTTAAATCATTGGAAAAGGTTATTTATAGCCCCTGAAAAGGTTCAAAAGGATAAGATTGTTAATTATTTAGGAGCCAAAGTGTATGAAAGACAAATTGTTCCTCAAAAGATTGAGTTGAGAAAGGATAATTTGAAAATGTTAAATGACTTTCAGAAGTTATTAGGAGATGTTAATTGGACTAGGAGTTATTTAAAGTTGCCAAATTATGAATTAAAGCCATTATATAATATATTAGTAGGGGATCCAGCTCTTGATTCTCCTAGGCAATTGACTGTTGAAGTGAGAGAAGTCTTATGTAAAGGTGAGGAAAGACTACAAAATGCTTTTCTATCTAGATGGAAGGAAGGTCAAGCTATCACATTTTGCACTCTCCCTACTTAAAATCAGACTACAGGGTTGTTATGTCAGGATGGATCACTTCTTTGGATTCATCCCAAAATCTCCCCAGTGAAAGCAATAGAACGTTATCCCACAGCAGTCGCTAGTTTGCCTCATAGTGGAATTCAACAAAGCATTCAATTTTTTGGACTGCCCCCAGCGCTACTTGTGGTGCTTTACTACTGTCACCAGGTTAAGATCTTGTGTGGCACTATCGATAATTGGGCCATATTGCAATGTGGGTTTGAAGGAATGATAGATAATCATTATCACAAACATGATTTAATATCATTTTTAAAGGAACATCCTGTGATTTTTCCAAAAGTAACTTCCTCAGTCTCACATAGTGGAGTGCCAAACAAATGTTTTTACTGATGGTTCAAAAACTGGTTGTGGGACATATATGATTGCAAATAATCCTCCTGTGTTGTGTCAATTTCAGGTAGGATCCCCTCAAATTGTAGAATTGAAAATTGTAGTCGAAGTATTCAAAATTTGCCAATTTGCATTTAACTTGATCTCAGATTCAGCATATGTGGTGAATGCAGTAAAAATTTTGGAATTAGCAGGCCCTACTAAAATTAGTAGTGTTGTTTGTTCACTCTTACAAGAGTTACAAAGATCAATTAGGTTGAGAAAGAAATGCTTTCATATTCATCATATTAGAGCTCATACGGGTTTGCCTGCCTGGGCCCTTAAGTGAAGGAAATTACATTGTTGATCAATGGACAATGGTGGAATGTATTTTTTACAGCTCATCTTTAGATCAGGCTAGGCAATTCCATCAGCAATTTCATGTAAATGCAAGGACTCTTCAACAGAAATTCCATTCGTCAAGAGCAGACGCCCGGAACAGGTTGTTTTGAACTGTCCACGGTGTATAATATACTGAAAGACCCCCCACTATGCTTATTGCCTATTTAAATTGCTCTTGCTAATTTGACAAGGTCAAGTTATGAGAAAAGTACAGGAGCGAACCAGGTGCTGCTCTCATCCAGCGGCAACCAGATAGCTGTGGTCTGCAGCTTGGACCAAAACAAGGTCAGCAGAACAGTGTCCAGTATGCTGAGATAGTCATAACTGAATTCTTTGTATTCTTTGTGCCCAACCAGAATAACCTACTGTCCTTGGTTAACTACAACTGCTACATTTAGATGAAACAATGAAGTCCCTGTAACCATGCTTCTGCTTCTGTAAGCCTGCTTCTTGCCACCCCAAACCTATATAAACTGCCTGAGTTTTAACCTCGGCACGCTCAGTCCCCCGAAAGACTGAAGTGTCCACAGGTACCTGTGTAAACAATAAATAACCTCCTGCACTTGCAGGAGTGGTCTGGTCTCCTCTCTTGGGGGGCAAGGGCTTTCCCCCCTGACAGGCTCCCAACTCTTGGGGTCTCATGGTGGTCTTTCATTGGAGGTTCCACCCAGATTGGAGACCCTTCCCCCTAGAGACTGACACTGACACCCACCGGGAGGTAAACTGGCCAGCGCTTAATTTCTGTTCTTTGTGGTCTTGTTCATATGTCTTTTACTTGTTGCTTGTTGCACAGCGATCCGTAATCGGCTACTCGTGTCTGGAGGCGGCTTAAGAAGGAGCTGATGAGCTCGGGCTTCTACCTGCCACCCTGGGAGACAGTCCAGGGATCTGGGGCGCCCGATTTTCAGGGCCCACAACAAGTCCTAGAGATTCGTGGTTTTGGAGGGGCCAGGGGGCTTAAGACCCTCTGTGACTCCAACTCAGTAACTGGTTTCAGTTTTACGCCAAAAACGCGCAGTGTGTCTTTGTGCCGGCTGTCTATGTGTTTTTTCTGTTCTGTTTATCTGTCTGATTCTTTATTTCGAAGAAAATATGGAACAATCTTTAACCACCTCAGGTTGTATGGCTTAGCACTGCTCTCCAAGTTGGCTCTGGATGCAAGCAACTCTGAGAAGGGCAATTATGGTTGCATGTGGGTTGGTGTCTGAGGCCCCACCTCCAGGAAAAAGATACTGGACAGGTGTGCCACTGACTTGGCTGACTACCAGGATTCAGGGTCATTACAATGTCCACTAAGTTACTGGAGATCAGAACACTACCCTTGCCTGTTGCATTAATAAAACAAAAATGGGGAACTGTAGAGAGCTGCAAAGTCCCATGCCTTAAAGATGGTGCTGGCTTCTGCCTTCCACTTTCCCAATGGTGAGCGCTCTATTGTAAACAAGTCCTTATTTGGCTAACCTGTTCAGCTTGCTTGTTTCTTTATAAGAGCAGCCTATCTGAAGGGTCCATGTGGCTCACTGGGGTTGGTAATCACATGGGGATTTAAGCCTGTGTGGGTGTTTCCCTGGGGTCAGAAGAAGAAGCTGTTCAAGGATCCTGAATAAACTGCTTGAAGAAAATCTTGTCTGAGTCATGTCTTCCTTGAAGGGGTAGGTTGGACATGACACCATAGAAGCAAACTGAGAAAGAAAAACCATATGATTATCTCCCTAGATGCTGAAAAAGCCTTCGACAAAATTCAATACCCCTTCATGATAAAGGTCATGGAGAGGTCAGCGATAACAGGAACATACCTAAACATAATAAGAACAATATACAGCAAACCAACAGCCAACATCAAACTGAATGGAGAGAAACTTAAGCCTCTAAACTCATGAACAAGACAAGACTGCCCTCTCTCTCCATATCTCTTCAATATCATACTGGAAGTTCTAGCTAATGCTATAAGACAACAAAAGGAGATCAAGGGCATCCAAATTGGAAAGGAGGAAGTTAAACTGTCTCTATTTGCAGAAGATATGCTAGTTTACATAAGCAACCCAATAAAATCTACCAGGGAACTCCTACAGCTGATAAACACCTTCAGCAAACTAGCAGCATACAAGATAAACTCAAAAAAAAAAATCAGTAGCACTAATTTTTTTGAGACAACAAAGAGACAGAGAAAGAAATCAGAGAAACATCACCCTTTACAGTAGCCGCCAAGCAACATAAAGTATCTTGCTGTAACGCTTACCAAACAAGTAAAAGACTTATATAATAAGAACTTTGTGGATGTAAAGAAAAAAAGAAGATACCAGAAGATGGAAAGATCTCCTATGCTCTTTGATAGGTATGATAAACATAGTAAAAATGGCAATCTACAGATTCAATGCAATCCCAATTAAAATCCAACCACAATTCTTGACTCACCTTAAAAGGATAATAATCAACTGTACATCCGAAAACAAAAGACCCTGGATAGCCAAAACCACCCTATACAATAAAATAACTTCAGGAGGCATCAATATCCCTGACTTTAAGCTCTACTATAGAGCTATAGTTCTGAAAACAGCCTGGTAATTGCATAAAAATAGACAGGTAGACAAATGGAATCAAATATAAAATACTTATATTAACTCATACACCTATGAACACCTGATTTTCAACAAAACAGCTAAATTATACAATGGGGCAAGGACAGCATCTTCAACAAATGGTGCTGGCACAATTGGATGGGGGTGTGTAGAAGACTGCAGATAGACCCATGTCTGTCACCATGCAGAAAATTCAAGTCCAAGTGGATCAAAGACCTCAACATCAATCCAGCCCCATAAAACCTCTTAGAAGAGAATGTTTGACGTATTCTAGAAGAAATTGGTATAGGAGACCGCTTCCTGGGGCACAGACACTGAGAGCAACAATTAATAAATGGGACCTCTTCAAACTTAGACACTTCTGTAAGGCAAAGTACACAGTCCACTTGACCAAAGGGAAGCCCACA
This sequence comes from Phodopus roborovskii, assembly GCF_943737965.1. Lineage (NCBI taxonomy): Eukaryota > Metazoa > Chordata > Mammalia > Rodentia > Cricetidae > Phodopus > Phodopus roborovskii. The sequence continues at coordinate 80,664 of NW_026126363.1, read as the reverse complement.
GACTGGGAAAAGATTTTCACCAATCCTATATCTGACAAAGGAGTGATCTCCAAAATATACAAAGAACTCATGAAACCATTCAACAAAACACCAAATAACCCTATTAAAAAATGGGTACAGAACAGAAGAAAGAATTCTCAATAGAGGAAATCAAGAAAGCTGAAAGACACTTAATTAAGTGCTCCACATCCTTAGCTATATGGGAAATGTAAATCAAAATAACGTTGAGATACCATCTTACTCCTGCCAGATGGCTAAAATTAGAAATACCAATGATGACTCATGTTGCAAAGAATGTAAAGAAAGGGGAACACTCGTCAACTGCTGGTGGGAGTCCAAACTCATACAGCCATTTTGGAGATCAGTATGGCTGTTCCTCAGGAAAATGGGAATTACTTTACCACAGGACCTGGTCATCCCCCTCTTAGACATATACCCAAATGATCCACATCCAGGCAACAAAGACATCTGTTCAACTATGTTCATAGCAGCACTATTTGTAATAGGAAGAACCTGGAAGCAACCTAGATGTCCCTCAATTGAAGAATGGATAATGAAGATGTGTCACATCTACACAATGGAACACTACTCTGGAGAAAAAAAATAATGGTATCTTGAAATTTGCAGACAAGTGGATAGCACTTGAAGAAACCATCCTGAATGAGGTAACCCAATCACAAAAAAGAGTACCATAGTATGTACTCACTCATATATGGATTTTAGACCTAGATCAAAGGATCACCGGCCTGTAATTCACACCACCAGTGGTGTATTCTAAGAGATTCATATAAAGTCCGTCACAGAACCGGGAAGGGACAATTTCCCAGAGCACAGGGGAAGTGGGGGGGGGGGCAGAGAAAGGGAGAGAGAAGTAAGAGAAAATGAGAGGGAAGAAAGGAAAACACATGCAACCAGGAAGATTGAGCCCAGTTAGGAATAGAAAACAGGAGAGAGACAGGGAGAGAGAGAGAGAGAGAGAGAGAGAGAGAGAGAGAGAGAGAGAGAGAGAACATAAAAGAGGGAGCCAATATTTTTTGAGGATAAAACTAAACACAAAGAAAGGTCTAGATAACTACAAGAGTGCAGCCAACTAACAATTTGAGCTTCCATGGATGGGCTACCATAAATGACCTTCCCGGATAGTGAGATCAACAACTAACTTATCCATGGATCCCTCAACTAACGCCTGCTGGAAACAGGAGCAAAAACACCCATACATAAACACTGAGTCAAACTACAACCCAGATGCAGATGGAGAGGACAGAAACACCAGACTGCAGAAACACATAGAGACAGCTTACCTGAACAGGGAGGAGCTAACGGACCACCAGACTGATACCTGGGAAGGAAGCATGGAACTCACTAAGGCCCCCCCTGAATATGGGTCTCAGGCAGAAGGACTGAGCAGTCTAAAGGATCTCAGACAGTGGAGCCAGGATGTATCCCTGGTGTACAAAAGGACTTTGTGAACACATCCTCCATGGAGGGATACGTGCCTTAACCTAGAGACAGGAGAGAAGCCCTAGTCCCTACTTCACATGACCTGTCAGATCTACATGACCCCAACGTGATGGCATTCCCCTACACATTGAATTGGGTTGTGGGGATGAGATGGGAGGGTGGTTAGGGTGCATGTGAAAGGGCAGAGAGAGTAAATGGGAGGGAGCGAGGGAAGAAGGAAAGAAGGGAGGGAGACGGAACTGGGATCGACATGTAAAATTATAAATTCAATAATAAAAAAAAATGCTTTGACTCCGAAATTTAAGTTCAAGGACAAGTTACTGGGGAAAAGGATTTTTATTTTTGTTTGCACAGAAAATGAAAAGCTGTGGATTCCTTCCAGACTAATGTGGTTTGAACAAGCCAGACCACCTGAAAAAGAGTACCAGGTGATCCTAAATTCAAAACAGCTGGACCAAGCAGCCTTACAGACTTCAGCCATGATTTCTGCATCTTCTTAGAATCCCCGATGACAGCGCCCCTTACAAGCAGGAAGTAGTTTTGAAAGAACGACGTCCAAATTCCCAAATACTGTCTAAATGTTTGTTTTCATTTAAATGGACTTAGGTATATAAAATAAAAAAAAAAAGGGAAGATCTTGAATGCACTGAACAAACTGGACCTCTCCATGTTCTGCAACTTGCCTTCCATGTTCATGAAAAGCATGTTGGTGCTGACTATAAAGACATTTCCATACAATGCTCCCTGATTGAAATCAATCCTCAGATTCAGCCCAAAAGTAGAAGTATTCATATTTTGCACCATGATCTGCATAGCTTCTAGGAATACATGGGACCTCACAAATTTGAATGACTCAATAGGTTTTCAACCATCCTCAGGGAAGCCCCAACTCACAGACTCTCTGCCTCCAAATACCATCCTCTTAATCTTAGGATAGCATTTCCTTGCTTACCATTCTATGTCTTCCTTGCTCATCCATGCTCTTCATATTTTTTTATAGCAGTACTCACAGCACAGCAACCAATCCAGTGGAGCCTGTTGTGCTATAAAATCAAGCCTGCAGCATGGCTCCAGGAAATTTCCTGAAAAACCTTAGGTTAGCCTTTGGGCCCAGATTCCCTGATTGGCTAGTGAGGCTTGAGTGACAAGAGTAATTCCTCAATGGTTAAAGTGTTCTTAAAGACAAAGTAAAAACATGCATTTCTTTTTCTTTTATATTCTTATTTATTTATTTATTCATTTATTTTGGTTTTTCAGGACAGGGTTTGGCTGTGTAGTACTTTTTGACTTGGAACACACTTTGTGGACAAGGCTGGACAATTCAGAATCTTAATTATTATTATAATTATGATGATGATGAGGAGGAGGATTATTGTGATTACAACTATAACTATTACTAATACTCATTCCGTCATTTTGTAGTAGATTTTTTCTCATTAATTAATTTTTTTTTTTTTTTTTTTTTTTTTACTTTATCGATTTTCCAACACATGTTTTCAATACTGGCTGATCCTGGAACTCTATCTGTAGATCATGCTGCCCAGAATATTAAAAAAATAAGGAGACTTAGGGCATAAAAGGTGTCTGTTCTATAGATTCTTGCAGAGATCAAAAGTATTGTGGGTAGTATTTACCAGGTTGCCACAGGCACATCAGAAAACCATGAAAAAATGCAGGAACCATATCACAAACAAGATGATATATTGTCCCTGACAGACACCTGGGTGATGGCTCCATTGCATTGTGAGTTTTAATCCTGAAGGTAGTGTCAAATTTTTGAGAAATGAATAATAATAAAAAGTGTTGTTTCATGGTAACTTGAATATTCAGAGAGAAAGTGGCTGGGAAGAATGCCTCTATGAGCACTATAGTGAGCCAGCTCAGCTTCCACATTGGGCAGGTGAAATCAGAGCTGAATTATTCAATGTTCTCTACTTGAGAAGGAATGGAAGAATACAGCCCTCTGTTTTTGTTGAAAGTGGATTATTGGGCTGTCTCAGAAGCTGAGGGCTTCTTAATATTTGCCTAACAATGGAAATTTGAAGAATTCTGTAGTTGTTTGGTTTATGAATCTAGATGTCTCAGCTGGTCTTCAGCATACACGAGTATTTCAAAGAAATGCTCTCTAAAGCTATTAAAGGAATAGACTCAGTAGGATCTATATGGCTTCCACTTTGTAGATCCTGTAAAATATTTCTTCAAGTATGATGGTATTTCGTGGTCCTTTAAAAAATGAAGCTCCATTTTATTCATTCACTAAACTTAAGTCATCAACCAAAGTTAGGGCAATGCCAGAGGATTTCTATTAATAGCTATAAATGGCTAATAGGAATTGCTTCCCATAATACTAAACACACTTCATAACTTCAGGCACTGCCTTCAGGCACTGTATAGCTGCACTTACTCCCTGCCTGAAGGGTGTGTGTAAAACTGACTGGGCCCAGACATATTGTTATTTAGGTGGGAGACATTCACCATCAAGACTCAGACATCCTATAGCAGGAAAGATTATGTCTTAAGTACAAGAATGTTATTTGATTTCAACTTTCCTGGTTGAAATGTGGTAATGGAAAGTTAAAAGCACTCTGGTCAAATCTTGCTGAAGGATGACACCCATCTCCTTTTTCAACTGACGTTTAAATTGTACGTCACAAGTAAGACAAACCTGAATGTGGAATGCCATATTCCTAAATTCCAGAAGCCAAAATTATAGTTTCTCCCTTGTGTGTTCCAAAACATGTCAAAAGCAAGCCTGTGATGCACACAGGAAAGCAATATTTGTTTCTCTTTTGTTTTCTTTTGGTTTGATTTGGTTTTTCAAGGCAGGGTTTCTCTGTAGGATTGGAATTTTCTTTGAAAATCAGCCTGGCCTAGAATTCACAGTGATCTGTCTGCCTCTACCTCCCAAGTGCTTGGATTAAAGTTTTGCACCACCACAGACCAGTATGGATACTGATATAAAAGCTATCTCATTCTCCTCTGAGAACATATATGCAGGTAGACTCAGAGCACAAAGGCCATTGACCTGGTCAGCACAAGTCACATGGTCCCTCAAAATCCCAATAGCAATGACAGCTAGGCAGAGTTGCTCTTCAAGATCTGAAGCCTAGACATGCATCATGCTGTGTGGCAGTGGTTTACATCGGAGCTCCTACAAGAGAGCCTGCAATTTGGTTTCATATTAACATCTGTCCATTATCCAGATTATGGATTACTCTTGTCTGTGGATGGATACAAAGAAATGGCCAGCCAGGCATTTTGTACATCATCTAAAATTGATTACAGGCTCCACACTGCTAATTTCCACCAAGGGAAAACAGGAAATTGCTCGTGTTCCTTCTGTCTCCCACCTCTTTCTGCACAGTGTCTACAGCAAAATTAAAGTTCTTAAATAAACTCAATTCTTTCATATTCCTCTCTTTATTTGCAGTCCCCAACACCAGCCACAGGGTTTAGTAAACCATCAATAAATGATCTGTATTTGCTTCTGAATGAACATCCAAAGCCTCATCCTGAAGGATTTGCAGTAGTTTCTACCCAGCACAGGGTAGTACAGGCACGATTAAATGTGATCCATGCAATTTTCATTGACCTAACCTTGTGTGCCATGGCCCAGCTCAATATAAAGTTGCAAAATTTTGATCACACAAATCTAGTCTGTCTTCATTCACCTGACATGAATTAATGCACCCTGAGTATTTAAAGAACACAACCACCTAATATGCATTAGTTAAGTTTTTTTATTGCTGTGTATATACACAAACAAATTCCACAAGTCTTGTTGTTGTTGTTTGAGAAAGAGTTTCTCTGTGGCTTTGGAGTTTGTCCTGGAACTAGTCTTATATATCAGTCTGGTCTCCAACTAACAGAGATCTGTTTGACTCTGCCTCCTGAGTAGTACTCTCCCAGTCAGGGAACCCAACCCTGGTCTCACCAATGACAGGCAGGGATGAGATATTCACCACTATACTATTCAAGAGAGATCTTATATAGAAGACACTTAATTGCAGTCACTCACAGTTTCAGAGGTACAGTCCATTTTCATAATAAGAGAAAACATAATTGGAAGAAGAATGCGATGCTGGTTTCATCTTGATACACAGGCCAGAGGACATCATATTACACACTTGCTCATATCCAGAACATGCAAACCCTGAAAGTCCATCATCAGTGATGCTCTTCTTCCCAAAATGCAAACCTAACTGCAGCAAAGCCTTACCTTCTAATAGTACCACTCCCTATGATATCATCGGCCCAATCACACTCAAACCATCATGTTTCCTGAAGCAGAGCCTTTTTCATGATGTTACTTAAACAGCTGATTACTTACCCTGTTTGCCCTTGCAATACACTCAGAAAAACTATTCATTTTACTCTAGTATGAAGGCAGAAAACATGCTACTCATGAAATTTTTGTTTTCCTGTAAAAGCAATGGATAGTTTACTCCATGACGTAAATGTTAAATTTTAAAACTCTAAGGACATAATTTTTCATCTTCTGGTATTTTTAGATCATTTGTGATTTTGGAATGGGTCATATTTTAAATCAAATTGCAGTGTTACAGATTAATGAGGTCTGTTTATTAAATATTTCTGCAAAAATAATTGGTATCCACAAATAAAGTGTTTACGATACTTGATCTAAAGCATGTACTGAAGGAATACATTCATTTATTTAAGAAGGGATAATCAAGAGAAGCAACAAAGTGGGATCAAGGACACCTATGTCATAAATAGTGAGCCTGTCTCAGAAACATAATTCTAAAAAGCTGGAAGTGCAGCTGATCTATAGTCTGCCTTTCCAATGAGAAATAACTCCATAGACTTAAGAGATAAATAAAGAATATTTTGTAATGATAGCATGCATCTTTTTCTGGCTAATGGGCAAATGGGACATAGCCAAAATCAGATTTGTTGGGGGATTTTGAGACAGGGTTTCCTTGTGCAATAGCCTCAGTTGTAGTGAGACTAGCTGTGATCATGACATTTGTTTGAAACTCACAGAAATCTGTCTGCCTGTGTGTCCTGAGTACTGGGGTTAAAGGCAAGCACCACCACAACCTGAACCCTAAAACAGACTTTTGCATTACATGGACACTGCCATTTTTAAATTCTTTCAGGGTCAGATTACAACTGAAACTTTATAGAATTTAAATAGTAATAAAAAACAGCAAGTAAGGCCAGGAAGGCAATTAAAGACTTCAACAAAAAAAATTTCTACAACAATTATTTAATAGTACATGAGTGACATGAAACAGACGTTCACAATTCACTGACAGGTCTTGGGGTAGAGGTGTGTGAAGATGAGGGAAAATGGAAAGGCAGAACAAAGAAAAGATAAAACCTGGGGGAGGGATGTCTTGCTTAAAGTATGTCTTATTCTAAGTAAGCTTCTAATCAGGAATAGCTTCCTGTTCCCTACTTTCAGGGGGAAATGGAGGAAATGGGAGAATTTTAGGAAGTCAGGAGGAGTTATGTTTCAATTTGACCAGCTCATGAGAACGCTACTCACACATTGCATCATGAGGAGAACACAGTACATCCAGGTAATTTTACTCTTACGCCCTCAGTTCCTTTGGACCTATATCCCCACCTCCATGTGGTGGGAAGGGTGGAGTTCACAAGATATGAAGCAACCCCTCCACCAAGGGTCTGCATTCCGACACTTACATTCTCTCCTATGCATCTTCATTATGTTAAAATACAGCATCTATTTAATTCTCAATACCTGAGGGTCTAAGTCTAGGTCCCCAGGCTGATACTGAATCTGTAATGTTATGGACCCTAAGTCCCTTTTGGAGTCAGATTTTGTGAGTACACGATGCAACATCATCTCAATACTTCATCAATTAGCTCTGTAAATAGGTCATTACATCAGCGATAGTTTTAGGACTTTGGTGCCATATCGTCAGTGTTAACATAAAACACCAGCTAATTAATTATCAATTTAATTTTATAAATAAATCATTATTCCAGGAAGAGACCAGTCTGACTACTCCATGTGGGATTTAAGTATGCACCACCATGACATTACCCAATCATTTTTCATTATATATTAATTATTTGAATCGATAAAGATGTTGTTCTTCTTGACTGGAGTAGGGCCATTCCTCCATGGGAGTTAATCACGTGGCAGTATTTAATCATCTAAGTACTCCTTCCTTGACAATCACTGAAGTTTGGTTCCATCTTATGAAAGTTAAGTATGGAGGACTATAAAATTTTTAACTTATTTGATTGCGTAAGTAATGATGTTGTCATCCGCCATTTGGCTGCTGTGGGATTGACACAGCAGCAGATCGGTACCAAAAGCAGTGCCCAGAGAATGGGGGACACTGCATTACACAGTGATTACTGATTACGTACTAGTACATTTTTAACAATCAAATGATTACACGATTTTCAAAACTGTAATGTTTCGCATCAGCAGTTTCTGCAACGTTGCAAGGGAACTGACCCATGAAGGACACAGTGACCACCGATTTTAAAAATGGATTAACTGAATAATCTCCTTATCAGGGAATCTCATCTCATGAACTCTGTCGGGCTGATAACATGACACACCACCAACAATAAATAACTCTAAATAACCATCTTAGAAAGCGGGGTACAGGACTTAATGGAGAACAGTCAATTGAGGAATCCAAAATGACTGAAAAAACATAAGACACTGCTCAAAATCCTTAATTACAGCCTAATGAAAATCTAAACAATTCTCAGAAACCGTGGGATCAAGCTCCTCTAATGGTAAGAGGATGAAGAGGAGTATGCTTTATTTTCAATAAAGAGAAAAGGATTCTGGTAGAGGCGATTAAATGTATTGTTTCCATTCTAGAAATTAGAAAATTGAAGCATGGAAAACAAGAGTAAAATACTCATCATTGTACTTGAATGGCACAATGATGCATTCGTTTTCATGCTTATGTCACTATAGGCATGTTGTAGCTTGAGAGACGGTAAATATGTAGAAGTCAAATGAAAGAGCCCTGCTTTGTTTTTGTGAGAAACTCAGTGAGGCTGTAGGGTTAGTTCACTGGTGGGTATACTATTTTTAGCCTGTGGGAGGGGCACTAGAATGTGACAGAATGTTGGTTCATAAATGTTGCCTGGCAACCCTCCTTGCATTCTGTATCCTAGTATCATGGGCCAAGGATGAGAGAGCAGCTTTGAGAAAGTGTTATCATGGGACATTACAGTCTGCCAAGATAACTATCTCCTAAACCTTTTCATGACAGCATTTGATTCGCCTAACCAAGTCAGAGCCACACCTCTGGAAGTGTGCCTACAGCTTTTCCTGGATACCAAATTCAAGATTACCTAATCATCAGAGGACATAGTCTGTGGAGAAACAGTTCAGAGTCTTCTGTTTATGAATACTCTCTCTCCTCAGAATTAAAACTATGGAGCAAAAGATAATAAGACTACGATTATTCATCAAACCAGTGAGTTTGACATTGTTGACTTCCTTCAGGAAGGTGATAATCCGTTTGTTAGAATAGACTTCGCGATTATTAGATTTCAGTCCATCTCTTTTGAGGCAGCCGTCCAACATTAAATATGTGATATCTTCGAAAAACACTGCATACACAATGACAGTTCAGTATTTAAACATGTTACTACTGTGCTCTGCGATTAAATAAGGGATGAACCTGGAAGTTTCCAACAATCATGTGGGAGTCAACTGAGAGACAATTGTGTGGAGAATGGCAGACCATTTCATCCTCTGATTATGTTGTTATTTGATTATTAAAATAGGACATTAGATAATCCATGATCAGAGGATTGTGGTTACGCGATGTGGAGACAATTACCATAGACCATCTTAATATCAATTATGTATTTAAAATATTTAAATTAATCACGACAGCATCGTTCATGAGCCTGGTTTGGAGCCACCTTAGGGAAGTGGATTATGTTACATGAACTCATTATTTGATTATTTAATTATACAAAATAATGATTATATCGTCCATGACACCTGGAATCTGGTGCCACAGATCATCTAATTACATAATTAATCTATTTAAATTGACAATCTGTGTTAATCCACAAGATAATGTAAATATGTGTGTAATTATGTAAACCAAAAATCCTCCATTCCATGAAGAGTCCTGTAAAGCTGCCTCTTTTGGCGTTAATGTGCAATATCATCACAGTTTATGATTGATGGTTTCAATGGATGATGATGACATTCTTCATGACTGGAGTCTGGCCATACTTCCCTGCCAGTTAAACGCTACATCACCTCTTTATTGGGACAGTTAACTATCACTGACTTATTTAATTCTTTAAATTACTTAAACGACAGACAATGCCAACACTGATTATTATTAGGTTGCAGATATCAGTCAGCGACAAATTAGGAAACTTGTAGACATTGGCAGAGCATTTTCTGAATGTCTATGCGTCTTCCAGACCACTAGGAATGCTGGAGAATAGAATCCAGAAGATTGCATGGTGCCCTGCGAGAAGTACAAGCACTTTTCCCAGGTCTGCATGGTGGTCTGGGTATTGACTACTTGCTCTTCCTCCACATCTTCACATCGGTTGTGGTCTACGTCTAGAAGATGTAGCGGCACTAGGAAGTCGGCACCATCACCGAGACCTGGCAAAAGGATGACGACTCAGAACACGGAAGAACATCGCTCTCTCAGCTATGCTGTTGATGCCCCTTCTGCAGCCACCTTTTCAGCTTATATCAACATTTTGGCTACTACTGGTATGCCAGGAATGGGCCAATTACTTCGGGTCCTGCCGCAACACAACGGAGATTCAGGCACCGGTGAGGATGTCAGGCCAACAGAATTCACCAGGCAAGAACGTATGATTATCTGACGATTAACTGATGGAATATTAAAAAATCTGTGATGACAGCATCCGTTTTCATATCTGGGAAATCTGCCCAGGAATCGTTTATACGAAAAAGTTCAACGACTTATATATGTAAAGAAGTAATTATTAAATTCTTTCATTATATAATCTGTGAACCCTGAAGTGCGGTGCCACCTTGTGTGACTCAAGTGTGACAGACGATCAAACAATCTGATGCTTTCATTATTTAAATCTGTCTTTTCTACCCCCGGAAGAGTGGAGTCTGGAGACCCCTTGTTGGTGTTAAAATGTCTCTTGTGATTTCATTATTTATTTATTTAAATCAATGTTGATCTCATTTTGTTATCTCTCTAGGGGTGAATTATGAGAAATTATCTCTTCATTCATTCATTTTATTGTTCAAATCAATGATTAAGAACTCAATGACTCTTCAGTATTGATCAATCTTTAGGTTTCATGCATATAACCCCATCCACTAGATTAATATTTATTCATTGAATTATGAAAATCTGTCATTATGTATTCAGTGACCACTAAAGTTTTTGGCCTCCTTAGGGAGTCCATCGTGCCAGATCATCGCATCATCTAATAGTACACTTACTTATTTACCGGTTAAACTAGGAAATTAAATAATAATTCATCACTTAATTAACGTATTTGAAACACAGGTAATGTTATGGACCCTAAGTCCCTTTTGGAGTCAGATTTTGTGAGTAGACGATGTAATATCATCTCATTACTTCATCATTTAGCTCTGTAAATAGGTCATTACATCAGAGATAGTTTTAGGACTTTGGTGCCATCTCGTCAGTGTTAGTATAAAACGCCAGATAATTAATTATCAATTTAATTTTATAAAAAAATCATTATTCCAGGAAGAGACCAGTCTGACTACTCCATGTGGGATTTAAGTATGCACCACCATGACATTACTCAATCATTCTTCAGTATATATTCCTTATTTGAATAGATGAAGATGTTGTTCTTCTTGACTGGAGTAGGGCCATTCCTCCATGGGAGTTAATCACGTGGCAGTATTTAATCATCTAAGTACTCCTTCCTTGACAATCACTGAAGTTTGGTTCCATCTTATGAAAGTTAAGTATGGAGGACCATCCCATTATTAACTTACTTGATTGCGTAAGTAATGATGGTGTCATCTGTCATGTGGCTGCTGTGGGATTGACACAGCAACAGATCGGTACCAGAAGCAGTGCCCAGAGAATGGGAGACACTGCCTCATACAGTGATTACTGATTATGTAGTAGTACGTTTTTAACAATCGGATGATTACACGATTTTAAAAAAGTGTACTGTTTCGCATCATCAGTTTCTGCGAGGTTGCAACATAACTGACCCATGAAGGAAACAGTGACCACCGATTTTAAAAATGGAATAACTGTATAATCTCCTGATCAGGGAATCACAACAAATGAACTCTGTCGGGCTGATAACATGACACACCACCAACAATAAATAACTCTAAATAACCATCTTAGAAAGCGGGGTACAGGACTTAATGGAGAACAGTCAATTGAGGAATCCAAAATGACTGAAAAAACATAAGACACTGCTCAAAATCCTTAATCATCAGCCTAATGCAAATCTAAACAACTCTGAGAAACCATGGGATCAAGCTCCTCTAATGGTAAGAGGATGAAGAGGAGTTTATTTTATTTTCAATAAAGAGAAAAGGATTATGGTAGAGGTGATTAACTGTATTGTTTCCATTCTAGAAATTAGCAAATTGAAGAATTGAAAACAAGAGTAAAATACTCATCATTCTACTTGAATGGCACAATGATTCCTTGCTTTTCATGCTTATGTCACTATAGGCATGTTGTAGCTTGAGAGACGGGTAAATATGTAGAACTCAAAAGAAAGAGCCCTGCTTTGTTTTTGTGAGAAACGCAGTAAGGCTATAGGGTTAGTTCACCGGTGGGTATACTCCTTTTAGCCTGTGAGAGGGGCACTAGAATGTGACAGAATGTTGGTTCATAAATGTTGCCTGGCAACCCTCCTTGCATTCTGCATCCTGGTATCATGGGCCAAGGACGAGAGAGCAGCTTCGAGAAAGTGTTATCATGGGACATTACAGTCTGCCAAGATAACTATCTCCTAAACCTTTTCATGACAGCATTTGATTCGCCTAACCAAGTCAGAGCCACACCTCTGGAAGTGTGCCTACAGCTTTTCCTGGATACCAAATTCAAGATTACCTAATCATCAGAGAACATAGTTTGGGGAGAAACAGTTCAGAGTCTTCTGTTTATGAATACTCTCTCTCCTCAGAAGTAAAACTATGGAGCAAAAGATAATAAGACTACGATTATTCATCAAAAAGTTGAGTTTAACATTGTTGACTTCCTTCAGGAAGGTGATAATCCGTTTGTTAGAATAGACTTAGCGATTATTAGATTTCAGTCCATCTTTTTTGAGGCAGCCGTCCAACATTAAATATGTGATATCTTCGAAAAACACTGCATACACAATGACAGTTCAGCATTTAAACATGTTACTACTGTGCTCTGCGATTAAATAAGGGATGAACCTGGGAGTTTCCCACAATAATGTGGTAGGCAACTGAGAGAAATTTATGTGGAGAATGGCAGAGCATTTCATCCTCTGATTATGTTGTTATTTGATTGTTAAAATAGGACATTAGATAATCCATGATCAGTGGATTGTGGTTATGCGATGTGGGAGGCAATTATCATAGACCATCTTAATATCAATTATATAGTTAAAATATTTAAATTAATCACGACAGCATCGTTCATGAGCCTGGTTTGGAGCCACCTTAGGGAAGTGGATGAGGTTACATGAACTCATTTTTTGATTAATTAATTATATAAAACAGTGATTATATCGTCCATGACCCCTGGAATCTGGTGCCACAGATCATCTAATTACATAATTAATCTATTTAAATTGACAATCTGTGTTAATCCCCAATATATTGTAAATCTTCGTGTAATTATGTAAACCAAAAATTGTCCATTCCTTGAAGACACCCGTCAAGCTCCCTCTTGTGGCGTTAATGTGCAATATCATCACAGTTTATGATTCATGGTTTCAATGGATGATGATGACATTCTTCATGACTGGAGTCTGGCCATACTTCCCAGCCAGTTAAATGCTACATCACCTCTTTATTGGGACAGTTAGCTATCACTGACTTATTTAATTCTTTAAATTACTTAAACGACAGACAATGCCAACACTGATTATTATTAGGTTGCAGATATCTGTCAGCGACAAATTAGGAAACTTGTAGACATTGGCAGAGCATTTTCTGAATGTCTATGCGTCTTCCAGACCACTAGGAATGCTGGAGAATAGAATCCAGAAGATTGCATGGTGCCCTGCGAGAAGTACAAGCACTTTTCCAAGGTCTGCATGGTGGTCTGGGTGTTGACTACTTGCTCTTCCTCCACATCTTCATATCGGTTGTGGTCTACGTCTAGAAGATGTAGCGGCACTAGGATGTCGGCACCATCACCGAGACCCGGCAAGAGGATGACGACTCAGAACACGGAAGAACATCGCTCTCTCAGCTATGCTGTTGATGCCCCTTCTGCAGCCACCTTTTCAGCTGATATCAACATTTTGGCTGCTACTGGTATGCCAGGAATGGACCAATTACCTCAGGTCCTGCAGCAACACAACAGAGATTCAGGCACCGGTGAGGATGTCAGGCCAACAGAATTCACCAGGCAAGAAAGTATGATTATCTGACGATTAACTGATGGAATATTAAAAAATCTGTGATGACAGCATCCGTTTTCATATCTGGGAAATCTGCCCAGGAATCGATAATACGAAAAAGTTCAACAACTTAGATATGTAAAGAAGTAATTATTAAATTCTTTCATTATATAATCTGTGAACCCTGAAGTGTGGTGCAACCTTGTGTGACTCAAGTGTGACAGACGATCTAATAATCTTATGCTTTCATTATTTAAATCTGCCTTTTTCTACTCCAGGAAGAGTGGAGTCTGGAGCCCCCCTTGTTGGTGTTAAAATGTCTCTTGTGATTTCATTATTTATTTATTTAAATCAATGTTGATATCATTTTGTTATCTCTCTAGGGGTGAATTATGAGAAACTATCTCTGTATTCATTCATTTTATTGTTCAAATCTATGATTAAGAACTCAATGACTCTTCAGTATTGATCAATCTTTAGGTTTCGTGAATATAACCCCATCCACTAGATTAATATTTATTCATTGAATTATGAAAATCTGTCATTATGTATTCAGTGACCACTAAAGTTTTTGGCCTCCTTAGGGGAGTCCATCGTGCCAGATCATCGCATCATCTAATAGTACACTTACTTATTTACCGGTTAAACTAGGAAATTAAATAATAATTCATCACTTAATTAACGTATTTGAAACACAGGTAATGTTATGGACCCTAAGTCCCTTTTGGAGTCAGATTTTGTGAGTAGACGATGTAACATCATCTCATTACTTCATCATTTAGCTCTGTAAATAGGTCATTACATCAGCGATAGTTTTAGGACTTTGGTGCCATCTCGTCAGTGATAGTATAAAACGCCAGCTAATTAATTATCAATTTGATTTTATAAAAACATCATTATTCCAGGAAGAGACCAGTCTGACTACTCCATGTGGGATTTAAGTATGCACCACCATGACATTACTCAATCATTTTTCATTATATATTCCTTATTTGAATCGATGAAGATGTTGTTCTTCTTTACTGGAGTGGGGCCATTCCTCCATGGGAGTTAATCACGTGGCAGTATTTAATCATCTAAGTACTCCTTCCTTGACAATCACTGGAGTTTGGTTCCATCTTATGAAAGTTAAGTATGGAGGACCATCCCATTATTAACTTACTTGATTGCGTAAGTAATGATGGTGTCATCTGTCATGTGGGTGCTGTGGTATTGACACAGCAGCAGATCGGTACCAGAAGCAGTGCCCAGAGAATGGGAGACACTGCCTCATACAGTGATTACTGATTACGTAGTAGTACGTTTTTAACAATCGGATGATTACATGATTTTAAAAAACTGTACTGTTACGCATCATTAGTTTCTGCGAGGTTGTAACATAACTGACCCATGAACGACACAGTGACCACCGATTTTAAAAACGGAATAACTGTATAATCTCCTGATCAGGGAATCTCATCTCATGAACTCTGTCGGGCTGATAACATGACACACCACCAACAATAAATAACTCTAAATAACCATCTTAGAAAGCGGGGTACAGGACTTAATGGAGAACAGTCAATTGAGGAATCCAAAATGACTGAAAGAAACATAAGACACTGCTCAAAATCCTTAATCATCAGCCTAATGCAAATCTAAACAACTCTGAGAAACCATGGGATCAAGCTCCTCTAATGGTAAGAGGATGAAGAGGAGTTTAATTTATTTTCAATAAAGAGAAAAGGATTATGGTAGAGGCGATTAACTGTATTGTTTCCATTCTAGAAATTAGCAAATTGAAGAATTGAAAACAAGAGTAAAATACTCATCATTGTACTTGAATGGCACAATGATTCTTTCAATTTCATGCTTATGTCACTATAGGCATGTTGTAGCATGAGAGACGGGTAAATATGTAGAAGTCAAATGAAAGAGCCCTGCTTTGTTTTTGTGAGAAACTCAGTGAGGCTGTAGGGTTAGTTCACCGGTGGGTATATTCCTTTTAGCCTGTGGGAGGGGCACTAGAATGTGACAAAATATGGGTTCATAAATGTTGCCTGGCAACCCTGCTTGCATTTTGTATCCTGGTAACATGGGCCAAGAACCAGATAACAGCTTCGAGAAAGTGTTATCATGGGACATTACAGTCTCCGAAGATAACTATCTCCTAAAATTTTTAAAGACAGCATTTGATTCGCCTAAACTAGTCAAAACAACACCCTTGGAAGTGTGTCTACAGCTTTTATTTGAATTTACTAAATTCAAGATGACCTAATCATCAGAGAACGTAGTCTGTGGAGAAACAGGTCAAAGTGTTTATGAATACTCTCTCTCCTAAGAAGTAAAACTATGGAGCAAAAGATAATAAGAATCCCATTTATTCATCAAAAGGTGAGGTTGCCATTGTTGAGTTCCTTCATGAATGTGATCATCCATTTGTTAGAGTAGACTTAGTGATTATTGGATTCCAGTCCAACTCTTTTGAACAACCACCCAACATTAAATATTATATCTTCTAAAAACCCTGCAAATACAATGACAGTTCAGCTTTTAAACATGTTTCTACTCTGCTCTGCGATTAAACAAGGGATGAACCTGGGAGTTTCCCACAATCATGTGGGAGACAAGAGAGAGTCAATTGTGTGGAGTATGTCAGACCATTTCATCCTGATTATGTTGTTATTTGATTATTAAAATAGGACATTAGATAATCCATGATCTGTGGACTGTGGTTACGCGATGTGGGAGGCAATTATCATAGACCATCTTAATATCAATTATGTAGTTAAAATATTTAAATTAATCACGACAGCATCGTTCATGAGCCTGGTTTGGAGCCAACTTAGGGAAGTCGATGATGTTACATAAACTCACTATGTGATTATTTAATTATATAAAGCAATGATTATATCGTCCATGACACCTGGAATCTGGTGCCACAGATAAACTAATTACATAATTAATGATTTTAAATTGACAATCTGTGTTATACACCAAGTTTGGTGCCACCTTGTTTGACTCAAGTGTGACAGACGACCTAACTATCTGGTTATTTCATTATTCAAAACTGTATTTTTCTACTCTAGGAAGAGTGGAGTCTGGATCCACCTAGTTTGTGTTAAATTGTATCTTGTGAATTCTTTCTTTCTTTCTTTCTTACTTTCTTTCATTCTTTCTTTAAATCAATGTTGATATCATTTTGTTATCTCTCTAGGGGTGAATTATGAGAAACTATCTCTGTATTCATTCATTTTTGGTTGAAATCTATGATTAAGAACTCAATGTCTCTTCAGTATTGAGCAATCATTTAGGATCCATGCATAAAACACAATCCACTTATTTAATGTTTATTCATTTAATTATGAAAATCTGTCATTATGTATTCAGTGATCACTGAAGTTTTGAGCCTCCTTAGGGGAGACCGTTGTACCAGACCATCATGTCACCTAATACTACACTTACTTATTTAACTGTTCAACTAGGAATTAAGTAATAATTCATCATTTAATTTACATATTTAAAATACAGGTAATGTTATGGACCATAAGTCCTGTTTGGAGTCAGATTTTTGGAGTTGGTGATGTAATATCATCTCATTTCTTCATCATTTAGCTATGTAAATAGATCTTTACATCATCGATTGGTTCAGCACTTTGGTGCCATCTCGACAGTGTTAATATAAAAGTCCCAGTAATTAATTATCAATTTAATTTTTTAAAAACATCATTATTACTGGAAGAGATCAGTCTGACTACTCCATGTGGGATTTAAGTATGAACCACCTTGTCATTTTTCAATCATTTTTCATTGTATATTAGTTATTTAAATCAATGAAGATGTTCTTCTTTTCAGGAATCGGGCCATTATATCGTCCATGACACCTGGAAACTTGTGCCACAGATCATCTAATTACATTATAAATGAATTTAAATTGACAACCTGTGTTAATCCCCAAAATAATGTAAATATTTGTATAGTTATTTAAACAACAATCCTCCAGTCCATGAAGAGACCTGTAAAGCTCCCTCTTGTGGAGATAATGTGCAATATCATCACATTGTATGATTCATTGACTCAATTGATGATGATGACATCCTTCAATGCTGGAGTCTGGCCATGCTTCCCTGCCAGTAGAATGCTATATCCCCTATTTAGTGTGACAGTTATCTATTAGTGACTTATTTAATTCTTTAAATTAGGTAAACTACAGACAGTGCCATCACTGATTACGGTTAGGGTGCAAAAATCTGTCAGGGCCAATGTTAGGAAAGTTGTACACATGGGCAGAACATTTTCTGAATGATCTATGCATCTTCCAGAGTACGAGGGATGCTGGGTGATTGAGTCCTGAAGGTTGAACGATGCCCTCTGAGAAGTACAAGGACTTCACCAAGGCCGGCACGGTGGTCTGTCTGTTGACTACCTGTTCTTCCTCCACATCTTCACATCAGTTGTGGTCTACCATGAGAAGTAGGAGTGGCACTAGGAGGTCCGCACCATCACCGAGACCTGGCAAAAGGATGACGACTCAGAACACGGTAGAACATCTCTCTCTCAGCAATGCTATTGATGCCCCTGCAGCAGCCATCTTGTCAGCTGTTATCAACATTATGGCTAGTAGTGCTATGCCAGGATTGGGCCCACTATCTCACGTCCTGTTGCACCACAACAGATTCAGGCGCTTGTGATGAGGTCAGGCCTACAGAATTCATCAGGAAAGACAGTATGAGTATCTGACGATTAACTGATGGCATGTTAAAAATGCGTGATGACAGTATACAGTTTCATACCTGGCAATTCAGCCCAGGAATTGATGATACAAAAAAATGTCATCGGCTTACATATTTAAAGGTGTTAATATTAAATTCTTTCATTATATAATCTATGATCCCTGAAGTTTGGCGCCACCTTGTGTGACTCAAGTGTGACAGACCATCTAACAATCTGATTATTTCATTATTCATTATTCAAATCTGTCTTTTTGTACTCCAGGGAGAGTGGAGTCTGTATCCACCTTGTTGGTGTTAAATTGTATCTTGTGAATTCTTTCTTTCTTATTTTCATTCTTTCTTTCTTCCTTTCTTTATTTAAATCAATGTTGATATCATTTTCTTATCTCTCTAGGTGTGAATTATGAGAAACTATCTCTTTATTCATTCATTTTTTGTTCAAATCTATGACTAAGAACTCAATGTCTCTGAGATTAAATAAGGGATGAACCTGGGAGTTTCCCACAATCATGTTAATGTCAATTATGCAGTTAAAATATTTAAATTAATCACGACAGCATCCTTCTTGAGCCTGGGTTGGAGCCACCTTAGGGAAGTGGATGATGTTACATGAACTCATTACTTGAATATATCATCCATGACACCTGGAATCTGGTGCCACAGATCATCTAATTACATAATTAATGTATTTAAATTGACAATCTGTGTTAATCCCCAAGATAATGTAAATATTTGTATAGTAATGTAAACCACAATCCACCATTCCATGAAGAGGCCTGTAAAGCTCCCTCTTGTGTAGTTAATGTGTAATATCATCACATTTTAGGATTCATTTTTTCAATTGATGATGATGACATCCTTCATGCCTGGATTCTGACCATGCTTACCTGCCAGTAAAATGCTACATCACCTATTTATTGTGACAGTTAGGTATTACTGACTTATTAAATTCATTAAGTTATGTAAACAACTGACAATGACATCACCCTTTACGGTTAGGGTGCAAATATCTGTCAGGGACAAGGTTAGGAAAGATGTAGACATGGGCAGAGCATTTTCTGAATGATCTATGCATCTCCCAGAGTACGAGGGATGCTGGATGATTGAGTCCAGAAGGCTGCACGGTGCCAAACGAGAAGTACAAGGACTTCACCAAGGCCGACACGGTGGTCTGAGTTTTGACTACATGCTCTTCCTCCACATCTTCACATCGGTTGTGTTCTACCATGAGAAGAAGTAGTGGCACTAGCAGGTTGCCACCATCACTGACCTGGTAAAAGGATGACGACTCAGAACAGGGAAGAACATCTCTCTATCAGCTATGCTGGTGATACCCCTGCTGCAGCCATCTTTCAGCTGCTATCAACATTGTGGCTACTACTGCTACTCCAGGATTGGGCCCATTATCTCACGTCCTGCCGCACCACAACAGAGATTCAGGTGCTTGTGATGATGTCAGGCCAACAGAATTCATCAGGCAAGACACTATGATTATCTGGCGATTAACTGATGGCATGTTAAAAATGCGTGATGACAGCATACAGTTTCATACCTGGCAAGTCTGCACAGGAATTGATGATACAAAAAAAGGTCAACGGCTTACTTATTTAAAGATGTAATTTTTAAATTCTTTCATTATATAATCTGTGATCCCTGAAGTTGGCGCCACCTTGTGTCACACTCAAGTGTGACAGACGATCTAACTATCTGATTATTTCATTATTCAAATCTGTCTTTTTCTACTCCAGGAAGAGTGGAGTCTGGGATCCACCTTGTTGGTGTTAAATTATATCTTGTGAATTCTTTCTTTCTTTCTTCCTTCCTTCCTTCCTTTCTTAATTCCTTCCTTTATTTAAATCTATGTTGATATCATTTTGTTATCTCTCTAGGGGTGAATTATGAGAAAGCATCTCTTTATTCATTCATATTTTGTTCAAATCTATGATTAAGAACTCAATGTCTCTTCAGTATTGAGCAGTCATTTAGGCTTCACACATAAAACACCATCCACTTGTTTAATGTTTATTCATTTAATTATGAAATTCTATCATTATGTATTCAGTGATCACTGGAGTTTTGAGCCTCCTTAGGGGAGACCGTTGTACCAAACAGTCACGTCATCTAATACTACACTTAATTCTTTAACTGTTAAACTAGGAAATTAATTAATAATTCATCATTTAATTTACATATTTAAAATACAGGTAATGTTATGGACCATTAGTCCCTTTTGGAGTCAGATTTTGGTAGTTGATGAGGTAATGTCATCTCATTACTTCACCATTTAGCTATGTAAATAGATGGTTACATCAGCGATAGTTTTAGGACTTTGGTGACATCTCATTAATGTTAATATAAAAGGCCCACTAATTATCAATATAATTTTTCAAATTGCTCATTATTCCAGGAAGAGAACAGTCTGACTACTCCATGAGAGATTTAAGTATGCACCACCATGATATTATTCAATCATTTTTCATTATATATTCATTATTTAAATTGATGAAGGTGTTGTTTTTCTTGACTGGAGTCGGACCATTCCTCCATGGGAGTTAATCACGTGGCATTATTTAATTATCTAAGTACTACTTCCTTGGCAATCACTGGAGTTGGGTTCCATCTTATGAAAGTTAAGTATGGACGACTATCCAATTATTAACTCATTTGATTGCGTAAGTAATGATGGTGTCATCCGTCATTTGGCTTCTGTGTGACTGACAAAGCAGGAGATCGGTACCAGAAGCAGTGCCCAGAGAATGAGGGGCACTGACTTATACGGGGATTACTGATTACATAACAGTAGATTTTTAATAATTGAATGATTACACGATTTTAAAAAAACTGTACTGTTTTGCATCATCGGTTTCTGAGAGGTCTCAAGAGAACTGACCCATGAAGGACACAGTGACCACCGATTTTAAAAATGGAATAACTGTATAATCTCCTGATCAGGGAATCTCATCTAATGACCACTGTCGGTCTGATAACATGACACACCACCAACAATAAATCACTCTAAATAACCATTTTAGAAAGCGGGGTACAGGACTTAATAGAATACAGTCAATTGTGGAATCCAAAATGACTGAAAGAAACATAAGACACTGCTCAAAATCCTTAATCATCAGCCTAATGCAAATCTAAACAATGCCTAGAAACCAAGGGATCAAGTACCTCTAAAGGTAAGAGAATGAAGAGGAGTTTATTTTATTTTCAATAAAGAGAAAAGGATTATGGTAGAGGCGATTAATTCTGTTGTTTCCATTCTAGAAATTAGAAAATTGAAGCATAGAAAACAGGTTTAAAATACTCATCATTGTACTTGAATTGCACAATGATTCTTTCGTTTTCGTGCTTATGTCACTATAGGCATGTTGTAGCTTGAAAGACTGGTAAATATGTAGAAGTCAAAAGACAGAGCCCTGCTTTGTTTTTGTGAGAAACTCAGTGAGGATGTAAGGTTAGTTCATGGGTGGGTATACTCCTTTTAGCATGCGGGAGAGGCACTAGACTGTGACAGAATGTTGGTTCATAAATGTTGCCTGGCAACCCTCCTTGCATTCTGTATCCTGGTAACATGGGCCAAGGACCAGAGAGCAGCTTCGAGAAAGTGTTATTATGGGACATTACAGTCTCCCAAGATAACTATCTCCTAAATCTTTTCATGACAGCATGTGATTCGCTTAAACAAATCATAGCCACACCTCTGGAAGTGTGCCTACAGCTTTTACTGGTTACCAAATTCAAGATTACCTAATCATCAGAGAACATAGTCTGTGGAGAAACAATACAAAGTCTTCAGTTTATGAATACTCTCTCTCCTAAGAAGTGAAAGTATGGAACAAAAGATAATAAGACTCGCAATTATTCGTCAAAAGGTGAGTTTGCCATTGTTGATTTCCTTCAGGAAGGTGATAATCCATTTGTTAGAGTAGACTTAGGGATTGTTGTATTTCAGTCCATCTCTTTTGAGGCAGCCGTTCTACATTAAATATGTGATATCTTCTAAAAACGCTGCATTCACAATGACAGTTCAGCAAGTCTGCCCAGGTATTGATGATACAAAAAAAGGTCAACTGCTTACATATTTAAAGATGTAATTATTAAAATCTTTCATTATTTAATCTGTGATCCCTGAAGTTTGGCGCCATCTTGTGTGATTCAAGTGAAAGGGATGATCTAACTATCTGATTATTTCATTATTCAAATCTGTCTTTTTCTACTCCAGTATGAGTAGAGTCTGCATCCACCATGCTGGTGTTAAACTGTGTCTTGTGATTTCATTATTTATTTATTCATTGATATCAATGTTGATATCATTTTGTTATCTCTCTAGGGATGAATTATGAGAAATTATCTCTTTATTCATTCATTTTATTCCTCAAATCTGTGAGAAAGAATGCAATGACGCCATTGCTGCAGACTTGGAATGAGTAGGCGCTGCCTTGACCGCCTGGTCCGGCCCTGCAGTGCATGGAGGCAGTAATCGTCCCTGGCAGTGGCCTTGGGAACAGAGGCTTCATAAAGTGAAGCCGCCATCTAGGTAGGACACTGAAGGGCGCCGTGCACCAGTGAGGACACAGTGACCACTGTAGGCGTAGCAAAGGATGCTGGGAATCATAGTCCCCTTCCACCCTGAGATGGGCGGGTCTCCGTGACTGCTGGGAAAATTCCACAGTGTGGGAAGCTGAGGGGAAGTCGCCAGACAGTGATGTCACAGGGAACAAGGTCCAGCATGCAGCCTCCTTGGAAACGTAGTCCAGGAGGGCAGCAGTGAAGACAGAGACGCCATTTCTGTCATTCTTTTTGTGAAGGGGCGTGGCTTCCTTTCCTCACGTGACCCCATCCTTCCCCCAGAAACTCTGCCCACACGTCCCATAGGCTCTGCCCCACCCCCGGATGGCCCCGCCCTTCCACCTGTCTTTCAGGGCCTGTGGATTCCTGGGCATTTACCACCTGGGCGTGGCTGCCGGGCTGTAGGCACATGGGGCGGGGCTGCTGGGTGATGTCAGGGGCTATGCAGGGGCGTCGGGCGGGGCCCTGGTGGCAGCAGTGCTGCTGACTTCCCCTGAGCAGCTGGAGGTGAGTGTGGGCAGGGCACATGTGACATGTGACATGTTGCATGTCAGGGGTCACGTGTGTGCTTCCCACCCTTCCCACAGGCCTGCACAGGCTTTTGCACACATCCTGGCCGAGGATACCAGGCAGCAACCACTGGGCGTGGCCACACCCAGCTTCTACTTCATGGAGCAGCTGAGGTGCATGGGGGGGTTAAGGGGATGTTGTGGGGCACACATCACATGGTACATGTAACATGTCATAGGTCACGCATGTGGATCCCATTTCAGGGGTCACAGGTCACATGTGTCCCCCCTCACCTGCACCATCAGGGACGGCCTAGACCGGATCCTCCCAGCCCATGCTCATGTCCTGGTGCAGGGCCAGCTCTATGTGTCCTTGACTGTGGTGAACAAATTCCAGAACCGACTTGTGTTCCAGTTCCCGACCCGTGAGGACGTCGTACAGGTGAGGGGGCAGGGCCGCAAGTGTAAGAATGTGTCATGTTCTGTGTTTCCTACATGTATATTTCATCTGTGTTTGCACATGTGTGTCGCATGTTTGCACATACGTGTATTGTTTATGCTCATGTGTGTCCCACGTTTCCCCTCATGCGTGTCCTATGTTTCCCCTCATGTGCAGGTCCTTCTCGCCAGCTGCTTTGTCCCCATTTACTCAGGGCTGAAGCCCGTGGAGTTCCAGGGTCAGGTGGGCAGGGCGGTGTGGGTGGGTGTGGTCACACGTTTCTCTGACAGGTGACCCCGAACACGCGTGTATATTGTGGCCATTCCTCTCATGTCTCCCGGCCCCCCCATCTCCCCAGGCCTGGGCAGATCACGCAGCCTCCCCCTGCCCCCTGGAGGTTGCACCCTCACCGTATCCCCATTCTGTGGATGCCATGACATCTCGCCCCACGACCCTGGCCAAGGTCTTGGCTCGAGCGTGCACGTGACTGGACAGGACGTGCAGGTGAGCCATGTGGGGCTTCCGTGGCCACTCCTGTCACAGCATGCTTGCACCAAACTCACTTCCAGCCCAGCCCACACACACTCCTGGCTCCACCCACACTCATTTGCGGCCCCGCCTAGATCTCCACTGCCAATGTTGCCC
This sequence comes from Phodopus roborovskii, assembly GCF_943737965.1. NCBI lineage: Eukaryota > Metazoa > Chordata > Mammalia > Rodentia > Cricetidae > Phodopus > Phodopus roborovskii. The sequence goes on along the minus strand of NW_026126363.1, from coordinate 55,783 downwards.
GCCTGGCCCGAGCGCTCTTCCCGCTGTCCTGTGCAAGCCTGGAGTCCCTGTACCATGATGGTTTCTGCGACACCATGAGCTTCCTGCGCCGCAAGGGCTGCTTCTGGTGAACAGGTGTGTGTGCACACATGTATGTAGCTGAATAAATGAAGTCCCTGTGATTTACATGCTTGTCGTTTGTTTTACACGCATGTCGTGCCTGTGGCTTCTGTGATCCTAATGCGCCACCTCCACAACACTTACGTATGTCGCGTGTACACATGATATCCCGGCTGGTGCCGCCTCCATTACATGCAGTTCACATATGGAGTCATGGTGTTTCCATGTGAGCCAGTGCAGTGCGCATTGGAACCTGTGTACATGGCATGTGAGCGCGTATAGTTGACATGTGAGCCTCTCGATATGTGAGTTTGTGCAGTTGACTTATGAGGTCATGTTTTTGCCTTGTAGGTCCATGTAGTTAACATGTGAGCCCGTATAGTTAGCATGTGAGCCTGTGTATTTGACATGTGATCCCTTGTAGTTAATATGTGAGCCCATGTGCACAACATGGTATTCATGTACTTACCATACATGGTCATGTACTTACATTATGGCTTCATGTACTTACTGTGAGATCCCATGTAGCTAGCATGTGTAACTAGGTAGTTTGCATTGGTGTCACATACTTAGCATGTAAGTAGCACGCGAAGTCATGTGGGCAACATCTGAGCCACTGCAGCAAACGTAGGAGCCCTCAGAGTTTACATACGAGTTCATGTAATTAACACAAGGACATGCAGTAAACACATGAATTCACATGGATAACATGTTTTATTTGCTTTACCAGGGTGTGGTTGGGGTTGGAGGGGAAATAAATACGTGGTCGATACATTGGCGGTTGGGTTATATATGTGGGTTACATATTTGCACTTCCTCCACCTATGTTACATGTATGATATGCATGTTTATTTTTAGTTGTTTGTTGTTATTTTCTGTTCTTTGACTTGGGCCAGGTCATGTGTGTGAGGGGGGGGCACAGGAATGGGCAGGGCGTGCAGGGATAAAACATGAAGGAGGAAAAAATAAAACTAAAAAGAAGGGAAAGAACCCGCGAAACAATAACGGTGGAGACGAACAACAACAATAATAATAGTGGGGAAAGAATGGGCTTAAATACTGACTCACAGCACAGTAGAAAAATTATAGGAAGTTTAGGCTTAGCTCCTCCCTACCAGGTGTGTGTTGTCACCAGGTGTGTGTCATCAAAACAGGAAGACGACCAACAAAAGCCTTGGGGCAAGGAGTTCCCGCCAACAGCTTCAGGCAAGCTCAAGGCACTTCAGTGGTCTATGCAGGGCCCTACAGGTCCCCCTTTCTCGTAATATAAACTAACACCTGCCTTAGGTGACAGAGAACATCAGCATAATTCCTTACCCATCATTGGAGAGGTCACCCAGGCCTGTAACCTTCCTATCTTAGGTTAGATATTTGACCCGTCTGTGTTACCCTTCACTGGTGAATAGTTTGTTCAGCCACACGTGGGCAGAGGCATTTTCTCTTGAGTCAAAGACAGTATCTGTCTTGTTAGAAAGTTGGCCTGGGCCTCTTTAGTGCTGTGGCAAAATAGCACCAAGTGCAAGGCCTAAAAACCCAAATGATCTGCCCACAAGTTGAAGTCCTTGTAAAAAGCTTTCTGCATTGGCAAGTGGCACTCAGGTTTCATAGATGTTAATGACCTGCATGGCTAAAGCATGTGTATAACTTAAAAACTGATCACTCCAGGATTTCTGGAGAAAAATGATGAATTAACACAGATATGTGTGAAAGACAGAACAAGAAGCCATATGAGCTTCTCACAAATATTCAAGTGTTCCCTTTGGAAGTTAGTTTGTAAATTTAGTTTAAAAATGCCAGTTTGTACTAGATAATAAAGTGTGATTTGGGTGGCTAAGACTTAAGCCAAATCACCTGATAGTTGATCTACTGTGCTTGCAGGATTTACAGATTGGGAGAGGGCTATGGTAGAATCTGTTGCTTCAGTGGTAAAGGCAGCATTGGCAGCCATGATCCCGGAATCTCCTATCCTCTGTGCTGCACACCTGGGTACGTCCCCGCAACAGCTGTTACATTTGGCAGACCTGCTGAGAACAATTGAAACTTCCTCCAAAATTATTAGCATTGTTTACAATAATAAGAATGGAACCAGAATACAGTACCTGAGATGAAATTGAAATTCTTGTCCTTTGTATAAAAGTATAAATTTATAGCCACTTAATCCAAACTATAATTAATGGTCTGGAAAAAAAGGCCACATATGGCTACTCAGAACCATGGCTACTCAGACCCACTGGCATCAGGATAGATAGATTCTTGAAGACCCATCAGACCTTTTTTTCTGGCTGTTAAATCACCATCCCTCTGCACATGTTGAATCAGCCACTCAGGCACCCAAACAGGTGCATCTTGTGGAAACACACAAACTGACCTTTGAGACCATACTAGAACTGGGTCAGGGCCTCCCCATTTTGCAGTAGTGACACTCTTCCACATAACTGAGCCATAGTCAGATGACCCAGGGCCCCAATGCCTGTTGGTCACAGATCGAGCAGCACCATCAATAGTTAAAAAATTTAAAATATAAAGGACAAGAGAAAGGTGATTATGAGGAGATCCTGTAAACTCCCCCTGTTTTGTTTTATGAAGATAGGCTTTAATTGTGAGATGTGCATGTTCCACCATGGCCTGACCCTGAGGATTATAAGGGATATCCATTTTACGTGAGATAATTTTTTTTTTTATTTTTGCAAAAAGCGTTAAAACCTTGACTAGTATAAGCAGGGCCATAATCAGGTTTTAATTGTCTGGGCATTCCCATATAAGCATAGGCTTGTAAACAATGGCTCTTAAAATCCTTAAGCCTTTCTCCAGTATGAATACAGGCAAATATGAAATGAGAATGGGTATCCACAGATACATGAACAAATTGTAGTCGACCAAAGGAAGGAACATGAGTAACATCCATCTGATAGATATCATTAGGTGTGACACCACAGGGGTTAACTCCAAGGTGTGGAACAGGTAAGAACTCTGCACATAGGGGCCAATTCTTAACTATATCAATAGCTTGGTCTCTAGTAATTTTAAAATGGAATTTAAGTGACCCTGTATTAAGCTGGAAGGTTGTATGAGCTTTGCAGGCTGCTTCATAACCAGATTCTCTGATCATTATGATTGTACTACCTCTTTTAGTTTTAAAATCAACAATGGCATTTTCTTCACTTAAAGGGCTAGGCAAATCAGAATGCGCTTGGAGATATCCTACAAAAATTGGATGAGAGAGCCTCCATAGTAGGCTTTGTATGGCTAGTAAATGTTCTTGTACATGAGACACTGGAGCTATATAAGCAGCAGTTTCTAAGGGAGCCAATATATGATAGACATATTTACTATCCGTGTACAAGTTAAATGGCTCATCAGAAAAATCTTGAAGGGCTAATTGTACTGCAGCTAGTTCCTCGAATTGTGCAGACTTCACTTTAAGTATAGAGCGTTTGATAATGGGAAAAGAAACAACTACTGCACAACCATTTGAAGAGTCATCTGTAAATACATTACAGACCCCCTTCAGAGGATTTTGGGAAATAACCTTGGGGAAACACACAGGGTGGTTTTTAAAACAATGAGCTAACTTACTGGAAGGAAAATGACTATCAAAGCAGCAGGGTGTAGAAAACAAGTAATGTGCCCACTCTTCATTAAACTGTTGAAACTATTGTATCTGTTGTTGAGTATAGGGAGTAACAATTACATCTGGCATTTTGCCAAAAACTTGAATACTCATTTTGTATGCCTTTTGAATAATAGAAAGCATTGCCTAAGGATAAGATCTAACTGTCTTTCTTGGGGATGCATGTTCATGCACCCATAATATAGGACCAGTTTGCCAAAATACCGCAATAGGGGAATACCTGAAACAAAGACTAATAACATCAAGTTCTGAGAATAGTCAATATAATTTAAATGTGCAGGTTGGAGACATTTTTGCATAAGCTGTATACATTCTCCCATATCAGGCGTTAAGGTGAAGAAGTGAGATCAGAATCTCCTTGTAAAATATCAAATAATGGTCTAAGCTGCCCAGTGGGTAGGGCCAAACTAGATCGAACCCAATTTATGTCTCCCAATAATTTTTGAAAATCATTAAGGGTGGTCAGATTATCCAGCCTTAAAGTAATCTTTTGAGGATGGATACCAGAAAATAACAAATGATGACCCAGGTATTGATAGGGAAATTCTTGTTGCCCCTTTTCTGGGTTTAATCTTAAACCCGCTAATTGAAGATTATGTTGCAATTCTCCAAAAGCCTCATTCAATTCCTTAGAATCCAGGCCGGCTAAAAGAATATCATATGTATAATATATAGGGATTGAAATTTCTCTCTAATGGGGGCAATGGCCAATGATACATTAATTTGCCAAATAGTGGGACTATTGGCCATTCCTTGAGGCAAGACCACCCATTGATATCTTTTATAGGGCTCTTTAAAGTTAATAGAAGGAATGCTAAATGCAAATCGCTCACTATCCTGAGGTTGCAAAGGAATGCTAAAAAAAGCAATATTTTAGGTGGATAACTAATAAATGATAGCCTTGAGGAATACCCACAGGGGAAGGAAAGCCAGGTTGTGTTGCTCCCATAATTTACATGCAATCATTAACAGCTTGGATATCTTGTAGGAGTCTCCATTTTCCAGACTTTTTCTTTATAACAAAGATTGGGGTATTCCATGGGGAAGTGGAAGTAACAATATGTCCTGCCTCTAATTGTTCCTTTGTAAGTTGATGTGCAGCCTGTAACTTCTCAATAGATAAGGGCCATTGCTCCACCCACAGTGGGTTATCAGTTTTCCAGATAATAGAAACGGGACCAGGCTGCATAGCAATAGACCCTAGGGAAAATTTCCCAGCCCAGAGCGATCTCTGGCTCTTTTGATAATTAAATTTTTGGATGCAACAGACTGAGGGTCACCGTGTAGGAATTTACCCAGTCTGTTTTCCTTGTACATAATCTTGGTCAGCCAGCATATTTTTAACAGGCTCAGTAGTAAGGACTGCTCCTTTGGCCTAAAGCACATCTCTCCCCCCAAAGATTAACAGGTATATGACATAACACAAAAGGCTGAAAAATTCCAGTATGTCCTTCATCATCTGACCATTTAAGAACCTGAGTACTACATTCTGGAGTACAGCAGTTCCCACTCCTTGTAAATGAGTGGAGGCTGGCTGAAGAGGCCATGCTTGTGGCCAATGTTTTTTTGCTATTACTGAGGAGTCCGACCCTGTGTCACCAAGTCCAGAAAATTGTCTACCTTGTATGGTAAGGGTGAGCATGGGGCGCTGTTCAAGAGTTGAAACCCAAAAGGCACCCATGGGGCCTGTGGACCCAAAACCAGCAGATCCCCTGATGTCATTTAAAAAGGGATTGTTGGTTTTGAACATAGGGAGAAGAACCAATTGCACTATCCGAGCACCCTGTGGTATCATTAATACCCCCATTTCTGCCCTAAACATGATTTTTATTTCTCCTTGAAAGTCTGAATCCACTATTCCTGGAATAACTCTAATTCCTTTCAACAAGGCACTACTGCGTCCTAACAATAGCCCTATTGTTCCTGGGGGAAGTGGCCCAAAGAATCCTGTTCTCCAGGCTTGAGTGTCCATTTGTGGTGTTAATATTGCACCAGTAGCAGAACAGAGGTCCAATCCTGCGCTTCCTGGGGTACCTCAGATAAGGTCCTGGACATAACGGGGTTTCTCTGAGGGATCATCTGATCATCTGTATAGGGTGGGTTATAGGTGTATCCATTACCCCATACACCTGGGCTTGAGGGGCCCAAGGCTGGCCCGGCTCCCAGTTTCCCTGAGCCAGTAAAGGATTAACAAGAGCATCTGTCTTTGTCCTACATTCCTTGCTCCAATGATGACCCTTACAGCAACATGGGCAAAGCCTTAGCCTAGGGCTCAATTGCATTGCCACACCCGGGGGGCAGTTCCTTTTGAAATGTCCTGGCTGTCCACATCCAAAGCAACTCTTTGGTCTGGCTACTCCATTGATCTCCCCTCTTTTCACGACTGAAACTATAACCTGGCCCATAATGTGATGCCCATCTATGTCGCAACATATGCGTATATAGTCATTAAGACTTTTGGACTTATGGGGACATAAAGCCTCTTTACAATACATTGTCTACTGTTTCTTTTGCCTTACATATGACTCTCAGGTTCAGTAGCTTCCATTTATTAATTACTGATTCCACTGTTTGGTATTATGACTAGTAATAACTCTCCTGTAGAGAGCTGCGAAATGCCGCGCCTTAAAGATGGCACTGGTTTCTGCCCTCCACCTTCCCGATGGTGAGTACTCTCTGTATTAAACAATTCCATATTTGGCTAAAAGCTGAGAATCTGGCTTGCTTCTGTGTATATGTATCTGTCTGTTTTTTGTTTTTCACCGCATGGCGTTCTGGGGTTGATTGCCCAAGGGCTTTTAAGCTGTGGGCTGGGCTGCCCCCGGGGTCAGAAGATTATACAAGGTTCCTGAATAAACTGCTTAAAGAAGAGTCTGAACGTTGTGTTTTCTTTGCTGGTCAAAGTAGAGGCGACACTGTCCTGTAAAAATTCCTTCAAGAGTACCTCGAACTTTCTCTTCTAAGAGGTTTTTAGGGCAGCTGGACTAATGTTTAGGTCTTTTGTGTATGGCGATTCACATGGATCTCTTTGTAGTCTTCTACATATCATTATCCTGTTTTGCCAGAACAATTTGTTGAAAATGATTGCCTCCTTCCATTGTATTATTTTTCCTGTTTCATCAAAACTCAGGAATTTGTAGGTGTGTTGGTTCATATCAGGATTTTCAGTTCCATTGGTCTACCTTTCTACATGTGTGACAATATCAAGTGCTTTTTTTGGTACTTTAGCTCTATAATAGAGCTTAGGGCTCGAAGTCAGAGAATGTGATGCTTTCTGAAGTTCCTTTATTATACAGCATTGTTTTGACTATTGTGACTCTTTGTTGTTCCAGACACTGTTGAGTATTGTTTTTTCAAGATCAGTGAAGAAATAAATGTGCTAGGATTTTTACTGGGAATGCTTTGAATTTGTAGATTGCTTTTGGCAAAATTGGAGTTTTTACTATATTTATCTTACCAATACAAGATCATGGGTGATCTTTCCATTTTCTAGTATCTTCTTTAATTTCCTTCTTTAAAGACACAAGACCATGCAATATAGGCCTTCTACTAGTTTGGTTATAGTTACCCCAAGATGTTATTTGTTGTTTTTCCTATTGTAAAGGGTGGTGACTCTCATCCCTTTTATCTTCTGTATATAGTAAGGCTACTAATTTTTTTTTCATTAGTCTTGTGTACTGTCACTGTTTGAAAGGTATTTATCATCTGTAGGAGTTCATTGGTAGAGTTTTTTGGGTCACTTATATAAACTATCATATCATCTGCTAATAGTAACAAATTGACTTATTACTTTCCAATTTGTGTCCCTTTGATCCTTTTTTTTTTCTGTTTTCTTTCTGTAGCTAAAACTTCAAGCACAATATTGAAGATTTATGGAGAGAATGGACAGATCTCTTGTTCCTTATTTTAGAGGAATTGTCTTAAGCTTCTCTCCACATAGGTTAATGTTCTATGTTGCTTTACTGTATATTGCTTTTATTATGTTTAGGTAGGTTTCTGTTATCCCTATTCTTTCCAAGGACTTTATCATAAAAGGGTGTTTGATTTTGACACTGGCATTTTCAGCATTTAGTGAGATGATAATGTGATTTTTCTGTTTTACTTTATGTATATGGTGGATCAAATTGATAGATTTTCATATGTTGAACCATCCCTGCATCTGTGACATGAAGCCTACTTGGTCATGGTAGAGGATTATTTGATGTGTTCATGCAATCGATTTTCCAGTATTTTATTGAATACTTTTGCATCATTGTTCATAAGGGATATCTGCCTGTAATTCTGTTTCTTAGTTGTGTCGTTGTGAAGCTTACATATCAAGGTAATTTAAAACTAATTAAAAAATGGTAATGAACCTTTTGCTTCTATTGTGTGAGACAATATGAGGAGTATTGGTATTAGCACTTCTATGAAATATTTGTAAAATTCTGCACTGAAGTCCTTTGGCCTTGTGTCTATGTGTTTACTTTTGTTTTTGTTTTTTTTTTTTTTGTTTTGTTTTGTTTTTGTTTTTTTTGGGGGGGGGCTTTGGTGCAGTTTCTTGACTATTTCTATTTCAGTATGTGATCTAAATCTTTTTAAATTGCTTATTTATCCTTGTTTTGAATTTGATAAGTGATAACAATCCAGAAATCTGTCCATTTCCCTTAGATTTTTTTACTTTTGTATAGTACATGTTTTCAAAGTATGACCTGAAATGTCTCTGGGTTTCCTCAGTGTTTGTTCTTATATCCCCATTTTAATTTCAGATTTTGCTGGTTTGCATGTTCTCTCTCTGCTTCTTGATTTGTTTACCCCTAAGATTTGTCTATCTTGTTTATTTTTCAAAGAAACAACTTTTTATTCTATTTATTCTTTGTATTGGTTTACATGTTCCTACTCTATCGATTACAGCCCTCAAATTGATTATTCACTGGAAGGTACTCCTCCGGGGTAAGTTTGTTTCTTTTTGGTCTGTGTCTTTCAGTTGAGCTCTTAATTATATAATTTGACTATCATCTGTTTACTTCACATGAGCACTGATTGCAATGAACTTTCCTTGTATAACTGTTTTAAAAGTGTCCCATAACTTCAGGTGTGTTCTGTCTTCATTTTCATTGAATTCTACAAATCTTTTATTTATTTCATTATTTCTTCCTGGACCAGGGAATAGTAATTTACTCATTATTCAGTTTCTGTGAATTTGTAGGGTGTCTGCAGTTTGTATTCTTGTAGAATTCCAACTCAAAATCATGGTGATCTGATAAGATATAGGGGGCTATTCAATTTTATTTTATTTTTTATCTGTTCAGGTTTGTTATGTTGCCTTGTATGTAGTCAGGTTTACAGAATGTCCCATGTGTAGCTGAGGAGAAGGTATATTCTTTTGTGTTTGGATTGGATGTCCTATAAATGACTACTAAAACCAAATGGGACAAAACTTTTGTTAGTTCCTGTGTTTGTTTGTGAAGCTTAAGTTTGGTAATCCTGATTAGTGTTCAGAATGGGGTGGTGAAATCTCCCACTATGAGTGAGTAAGGTTTTATGTGAGCTTTGAGTTTTACTAGTGTTTCTCTTAAGAATGTTGGTACCTTTTAATTTGGATCAGAGATGTTCAGAATTGAGACTTTATATTGATGGATTTCTCCCATGCTGATTATTAAATGACCTTCTTCATCTCTTGAGTGATTTTGGTTTGAAATTAAACTTCTTAATATTTAGATACCTACACCTGCTTCCTTCTTGAGTTCCTTTGATTGGAAGATATTTTGCAAACCTTTTACACTGAGGTAATGTCTGTCTTTGAAACTTAGATGCATTTCTTGTATGCACTAGAAGGATGGAATTTGTCTTAATATACACTCGGTTACCCTGTGTGTTTTTATAGGCAATAAGACCGTTAATGTTTTGGGAAATTAAAGACCATAGTTTGTTAATTCTTCTTTGTTTCATTGTTGTTGGTGGTGGTATTGTGAGTATACTTGCCCACTTTTTCTTTTTGGTTCTTGTTAACTGATATTAACTTTGCCTATGTCTTCATTATTGTAGTTAGCTTGCTTGGTTAGAATTTCTTTCTAGAATTTTCTGTAGGACTGGATTTAAGGAAATATGTTTAGGGAATCTGGCTTTGACATTAAATATCTTGTTTTTTCTGTCTATAGTGATTGAGAGTTTTGCACATTATTTTAGCCTGGGCTGGCATCTGAGGACTCTTATTATTTGTTCATGATCTATCCAGGCCCATCTGGCCTTGTGAGATTCCATGGAGAATTCAGTTGCAATTTTGATAGGTCTGCCTCTATATGTTACTAGGTCTTATTGTTTTGCTCTTAATGTTCTCTTGTCATTATGTATGATAGGTGTTTTGATAATCAAGTGCCTTGGCGAGTTTTAATATTTAAGTCTATTTGTGTTTAGTATGCTTCTAATACTTTCATTGGCACATACTTCTGACTGGAAATGATTACTTCAAGGAATTTGTTGAATATGCTTTCTGCCCCTTTGATCTGTGCTTCTTCACGTTCTTGTATGTCTATTATTGTTAGATTTGGTCTTTCACTGTGTCCCATATTTCCTATATATTTTTTGCAAAGGATTTGTTGGATTTAAATTTTCTTTCCTCGGTGAATTGATTTCCTCTAGATTATCTTCAATGCCTGAGATTCCCTCTTTGATCTCCTGTATTCTGTTGGTTATGCTTGCATTTGTAGTTCTTTACACTTTACCCAATTTTCCAGTCTCCAATATTCTCTCTGTGTGTGTGTGTGTGTGTGTGTGTGTGTGTGTGTGTGTGTTTATTGTCCCTATTTCACTTTTCATGTCTTGAACTGTTTGAATGGTTTCCTTCATCTGTTTGATTGTTTTTTCTTGGCTTTCTTATTTTCTTTAAGATATTTGTACATTTCTTGCATTTTTCTTGTTGTTTTCCTGTATTTCTTTCAATTATTTTTTGTTTTTTCTTCCATTATTTTAGTGAATTTTCCCATATCTTCCTTGAGGTCCTCTATCAGTTTTATGAAGTTGTTATTTTAGGTTGTTATCTTCTGCTTCATCTATTTTGTTATTTCCATGTCTAGTTTGTGTAGAGTCCTTAGGTTCTGGTGATAACATACTGGTCTTTGCATTGCTGAATCTACTTTTTATTGCCATCCTCCATTTCTTCTTCCAGTGGGTGCACTTGGAGTCTTTCTTTTTCTCTGTCCTCCTGTCTTGGTGGGTATATCTGGGTAAACAGTTTCATATCTGTAACTCTGGATAATATGAGCTCTCTTGGAGGTCTCTCAACCAGAGGCCACAGAAGAGCTAATGATATGGAGTAGGCAGACTCAGGATGGTCTCCAGCGTTCAGGGAGAGTGCAAATGATGGGGATCAAAGATCAGGTGAGTATAGGCTCAATGTGGTCCTGCATGGGTAGGCAATTCCATTATGTTCAGACCCCTTCCAGGAAGTTCTAAGGAGATGGATTTAATATTGGGACCACTGGGGCTAAACACTTATCTTGACCAGTGTCCCCAGGAGGGCCAAGGATAGGGGGAAGGCATTCTGTGGGTTGCTAATGGAAACTGAATACCAGGACTAAAACACTCAGGTCAAGTTTATAGGGGGAGTGAAATGCAGAGCTATCCCAGTATTTCACAGGGAAGGATATGGGGAGATTCAACTAGGCCTGCTCCCAGACTCACCAGAGGCAGAATTCAAGCGATGGGGCCAAAAATCAGGTGAATGTGATCTTAAGGTGGTCCTGCTTGGATTGGTGGATTCAATATGCTCAGAGTGGAAACTCAGGCAGACTGTAGGCATAGGGGACCAAACAAAGGATGAAAGCAGTGTCAAGATAATCCTGGGTGGATAGGAGCATTCAGTATGCTCAGAGCTAACCCACGAAGTTCCAAGGAGAAGGACAGTTTATTGGACCAATGCTCATCGTCATCAGTGACCCAGAAGGACCATGGTTGAGGGGAAGTCAGTTTCTGGGTGGTACATGTACCAGAATTCCAGGACTGAACCACTCAGGCCAACGATATGGGGGGGGGGTTGGAGGTGCAGAATTAACTCAGGGAAGAATTAGGGGGAGGGGGTTTACCCAGGCCTGGTTCCACACTCAACTCTGATGGAGGGAAAGCAATGGATCTCAAAGATAAGCAAAGGCTCGAGGTGGATCTTCATTGATAGGTGGTTCCAGGATGCTCAGAGCAAATCCAGGAAGTTGTGGGGTGATGGAGGGGTTCTAGGACATTCTCTGGGCAAGGGCTTTCTACCAGCTGTGTGGCCAGCAGGGTCAAGGTTCCCAAATATGTTTTCCATTAAATACTTTTATTTTTGTTTATTTATATTTTGTTAATTTAACACTCATTAAATAATGTCTTCCTGTCTACTCCTTTGTGTATATTTTCTAATCATGTGCTTGGGACACAGATAATAAGAATTGAAATATCATATTGGTGGAGTTGTCCTTTGAGTATGGATTGTTCTTCAAACACTCATTTGATTGACTTTTGTTAGAAGTCTATTTTGGTAGATACTAAATGGCTAAACTGGGTCACATGCAATGACTAGTAAATAAATTTTAGAACTAATTGGGAGAAGAAAAGAATCAGCTTCAGATTGTGAGGGTCAAATTGGAATGCAGTGTGGGAAGAAAACAAGAAAAGCAGAGAATCAAAAGTATGTGAAGATGAAATGATGGATGAAATGATGAAACACTGTACTATGTATTTTGAACTAAAAAATATATTTAAAATTAAGATCCATTGAGGTAAATCAAAGGGAAATGTCACTTACATTGAAAGTCATTTCCCACTTGAGTTCAATTCAAGGGACCTAAAATTTAAGAAGCTAGAACGAGCTCCTGAAAATTATCCATGGATTGCTAAAGTTGAAGGGTATCACATGTGCACAGGCATGTGCTTGATCACAAAGAACACATTCAATTAAACTCCTCAAGAAATAGAAAAACTTTTAATTGTAAATTTAAATCTGGGGAAATAGAACTAGGTCAAGGCTAAGGATGCTTTGCTCTCTTCCCAAAGTCCTGAGTTCATTTCTCAGTATTCATGGCAAGTGGTTTTTACAACCTTGAACTCTTGCTCCAATTATATAGTGCCCATTTCTGGCTACTGCAGGCAGGCACATGAATTTTACATTTTACATGTAAATTTACATTTACAATTCACATTATGAAAACAAATGTTTGTAGTAAACTTTTATTAAAAAATAACCTCAACAAAGAATCAAGGAAACATCATGCCAGGTTAGGAAGGGTAATAGGGATAAAACCAATTTCAATGTAAAGTCTAGGGGAACTAGGTTAAATGTGTGAGTTTCATGGTGGAGAGAATGGCCTGGCCCTGGCCCTGGCTGTGGCCCTGACCCTGAGCCCTGAGCCCTGAGCAGCCCTGAGCAGCCCTGAGGAGACCTGAGGAGCCCTGAGGAGCCCTGAGCCCTGAGCCCTGAGCCCTGGCCCTGAACCCTGGCCCTGAGCCCTGGCCCTGGCCCTGGCCCTTGCTGTTCTGGACCAACGCAAATCTAAACAATGTAGATAACACCTTAAAAAGATGGCTGCAGTAGTTATTTAATTGCAGAGCAGAGTAGTAACTTGTTTAAATGCTGAACTGTCATTGTGTATGCAGGGTTTTTAGAAGATATCACATATTTAATGTCGGGCGGCTGCCTCAAAAGAGATGGACTGAAATCCAATAATCAAAAAGTCTACTCTAACAAATGGATTATCAGCTTCCTGAAGGAAGTCAACAATGGCAAACTCACCTTTTGATGAATAACGGTGAGTCTTATTATCTTTTGTTCCATAGTTTGACTTCTTAGGAGAGAGAGTATTCATAAACGGAAGATTTTGTACTGTTTCTCCACAGACTACGTTCTCTGATGATTATGTAATCTTGAATTTGGTAACCAGTAAAAGCTGTAGGCACACTTCCAGAGGGGTGGCTGTGACTTGTTTAAGCGAATCAAATGCTGTCATTAAAATTTTAGGAGATAGTTAACTTGGGAGACTGCAATGTCCCATGATAACTCTTTCTCAAAGCTGCTCTCTTGTCCTTGGGCCATGATACCAGGATACAGAATGCATGCAGGGTTACAAGGCAACATTTATGAACCAACATTCTGTCACATTCTAGTGCCTATCTCCCATGCTAAAAGGAGTATACCCACCGATGAACTAACTTTACAGCCTCACTGAGTTTCTCACAAACACAAGCAGGGCTCTTTCTTTTGAGTTCTACATATTTACCAGTCTCTCAAGCTACAACTTGCCTATAGTGACAAAAGCATGAAAACGAAAGCATCATTGTGCCATTCAAGTACAATGATGGGTATTTTAAACCTGTTTTCTATGCTCCAATTTCCTAATGTCTAGAGTGGAAACAATACATTTAATCGCGTCTACCATAATCCTTTTCCCTTTATTGAAAATAAAATTATTTCCTCTGAATCCTCTTACCTTTATAGGAGCTTGATCCCATGGTTTCTCAGAGTAGTTTAGATTTGCATTAGGCTGATGATTAAGGATTTTGAGCAGTGTCTTATGTTTCTTTCAGTCATTTTGGATTCCTCAATTGACTTTTCTCTATTAAGTCCTGTACCCCGCTTTCTAATATGGTTATTTAGAGTTATTTATTGTTGGTGGTATGTCATGTTATCAGCCCGAGAGAGTTCATTAGATGATATTACCTGATCAGGAGATTATTCAGTTATTCCATTTTTAAAATCAGTGGTCACTGTGTCCTTCATGGGTCAGTTCTGTAGTAACCTCTCAGAAACTGATGAGGCAAAACAGTACAGTTTTTTAAAATTGTGTAATCATTCGATTGTTAAAAAAAATCTACTATTATGTAATCAGTAATCACAATATAAGGCAGTGTCCCCCATTCTCTGGGCATTGCTTCTGGTACCGATCTGCTGCTGTGTCAATCCCACAGCAGCCAAATGATGGATGACACCATCATTACTTACGCAATCAAATAAGTTAATAATTGGATAGTCCTCCACTGTTAACTTTCAAAAGAGGGAACCAAACTCCAGTGATTGTCAATGTAGTAATACTTAGATAATTAAATAATGACACATGATTAACTCCCATGGAGGAATGGCCCGACTCAAGTCAAGAAGAACAACATCTTCATCGATTTAAATAATTAATATATAATGAAAAATGATTGAAAAATGACATGGTGGTGCACACTTAAATCCCACATGGAGTAGTCAGACTGATCTCTTCCTGGAATAATGGTGTTTTTAAAAAATTAAATTGATAATTAATTAGTGTGCCTTTTATATTATCACTGAGGAGATGGCACCACAGTCCAAAACCTTTCGCTGATGAAAAGATCTATTTACATAGCTAAATGATGAAGTAATGCAATGATATTACATCATCAATTACCAAAATCTGACTCCAAAAGGGACTTATGGTCCATAACATTATCTGTATTTTAATATATTTAAATTAAATGATGAATTATTACATAATTTCCTAGTTTAACAGTTAAAGTGGATGGTGTTTTATGCACGAAGCCTAAATGGTTACTTAATACTGAAGACACATTGAGTTCTTAATCATAGATTTGAACAAAAAATGAATGAATAAAGAGATAGTTTCTCATAATTCACCCCTATAGAGGTAACAAAATAATATCAACATTGATTTAAAGAAAGGAAGAAAGAAAGAATTAACAAGATGCAATTTAAACCCAATAATGTGGTTCCAGGCTCTGCTCTTCCTGTAGTAGAAAAACACAGATTTGAATAATGAAATAATCAGATAGTGAGATCGTCTGTCACAATTGAGTCCCACAAGGTGGCGCCAAACTTCAGGGATCACAGAATATATAATGAAAGAATTTAATAATTACATCTGTCAATATGTAAACCATTGACATTTTTTGTATCATCAATTCCTGTGCAGACTTGCCAGGTATGAAAGTGTATGCTGTCATCGAGCATTTTTAAAATGCCATCAGTTAATCGTCAGATAATCATACTGTCTTGCCTGATGAATTCTGTTGGCCTGACATCATCACAAGCGCCTGAATGTCTGTTGTGGTGCGGCAGGACGTGAGATAATGGGCCCAATCCTGGCATAGCAGTAGGAGCCACAATGTTGATAACAGCTGAAAAGGTGGCCGCAGCAAGGGCATCAACAGCATAGCTGAGAGAGAAATGATCTTCTGTGTTCTGAGTCATCATCCTTTTGCCAGGTCTCGGTGATGGTGCTGACCTACTAGTGCCTCTCCTTCTTCTCATGGTAGATCACAACCGATGTGAAGATGTGGAGGAAGAGCAGGTAGTCAACACCCAGACCACCGTGCCGGCCTTGGTGAAGTCCTTGAACTTCTCGGTTGGCACCGTGCAAACATCTGGACTCAATCAACCAGAATCCCTCAAACTCAGGGGGATGCATAGATCATTCAGAAAATGCTCTGCCCATGTCTACATCTTTCCTAACCTTGTCCCTGACAGATATTTGCACCCTAACCATAAACGGTGATGTCATTTTCTGTCGTTTACATAATTTAAAGAATTTAATAAGTCAGTAGTACCTAACTGTCACAATAAATAGGTGATGTAGCATTTTACTGGCAGGGAAGCATGGTCAGATACGAGGCATGAAGGATGTCATCATCATCAATTGAGTCAATGACTCATAAAATGTGACGATATTGCACATTAACTCCACAAAAGGGAGCTTTACAGGTATCTTCAGGGAATGGAGGACTGTTGTTTACATAACTATGCAAATATTTACATTAACTTGGGGATTAACACAGACAGTCAATTTAAAAATATTAATTATGTAATTAGATGATCTTTGGCACCAGATTCCAGGTGTCATGGATGATATAATCATTATTTTACATAATTAAATTATCAAATAATGAGTTCATATAACATCATCCACTTCCCTAAGGTGGCTCCAAACCAGACACATGAACAATGCTGTCATGATAAATTTATGTATTTTAACTACATAATTGATATTAAGATGGTCTATAATAATTGCCTCCCACATCGCGTCACCACAATCCACTGATCATGGATTATCTAATGTCCAATTTTTCTAATCAAATAACAACATAATCAGAGGATGAAATGGTCTGCCATACTCCACGCAATTGACTCTCTGTTGACTCCCACATGATTGTGGGAAATTCCCAGGTTCATCAGTTATTTAATCACAGAGCAGAGTAGTAACATGTTTAAATGCTGAACTGTCATTGTGTATGCAGGCTTTTTAGAAGATATCACATATTTAATGTTGGGCGGCTGCCTTAATAGAGATGGACTGAAATCCAACAATCCCTAAGTCTACTCTAACAAATGGATATCACCTTCCTGAAGGAAGTCTTCAATGGCAAACTCACCTTTTGATGAATAATAGTGAGTCTTATTTGTCTTTTGTTCCATAGTGTGACTTCTTAGGAGACAGAGTATTCATAAACAGAAGACTTTGAACTGTTTCTCCACAGACTACATTCTCTGATGATTAGGTAATCTTGAATTTGGTAACCAGTAAATGCTGTAGGCACACCTCCAGAGGTGTGGCTATGACTTCTTTAGGCGAATCAAAGGTTGTCATTAAAAGTTTTAGGAGATAGTTACCTTGGGAGACTGTAATGTCCCATGATAACACTTTCTCGAAGCTGCTCTCTGGTCCTTGGCCCATGATACCAGGATACAGAATGCAACAGGGTTGCCAGGCAACATTTATGAACCAACATTCTGTCACATTCTAGTGCTCCTCCCACATGCTTAAAGGAGTATACCCACCTATGAACTAACCTTACTGAGTTTCTCACAAAAACAAAGCAGGGTTCTTTCTTTTGAGTTCTACATATTTACCAGTCTCTCAAGCTACAACTTGCCTATAGTGACATAAGCATGAAAACGAAAGCATCATTGTGCCATTCAAGTACAATGATGAGTATTTTAACCCTGTTTTCTATGCTTCAATTTTCTAACTTCTAGAACGGAAAGAATACAATTAATCGACTCTACCGTTATCCTGTTCCCCTTATTGAAAATAAACTCCTCTTCATCCTCTTCCCTTTAGAGGAGCTTGATCCCATGGTTTTTCACGGTGGTTTAGATTTCATTATGCTGATGATTAAGGATTTTGAGCAGTGTCTTCTGTTTCTTTCAGTCATTTTGGATTCCTCAATTGACTGTTCTCTATAAAGCCCTGTACCCTGCTTACTAATATTGTTATTCAGAGTGATTTATTGCTGGTGGTGTGTCATGTTATCAGCCTGACAGAGTTCATTAGATGAGATTTCCTGATCAGGAGATTATTCAGTTATTCCATTTTTAAAATCGGTGGTCACTGTGTCCTTCATGGTTCATTTCTGTTGCAACCTCTCAGAAACTGATGATGCGAAACAGTACAGTTTTTTTTTTTTTTTTTAAATCGTGTAATCATTCGATTGTTAAAAATCTACTAATGTGTAATCAGTAATCACTGTATAAGGCAGTGTCCCCCATTCTCTGGGCACTGCTTCTGGTACCACTCTCCTGCTGTGTCTTTTTCTATTCTAGGAAGTGTGGAGTCTAGAGCCCTTTGTTGGTGTTAAAATGTCTCTTGTGATTTCATTATAAAAATTTAAAATTCAGGTAAGCACTTTGAATGTCAGTCAGGCAAAGAGTTGAATCCTCACATCCTCCCTCTACTCCAAATTGCCTTTTGACAAAGACAGGTCAATAAGTAAAATACATTTACCCACTTATCGGCTTAGCCTCCAATCTTTAAATTCAATGTCTACTTATCTTGGGTATGGGTATGGTGGATATCTCTTTGTTCTCTAGCCTCAATGTTAGGGTAAAACTAAAAGGTGATCATGCATGGGGGCCATGGTAAATTCCATGGTAGGTGAGGGCGTCCAAGGTGGGGTACAAACATGAATCCGGCACCCCCCTTATCGAGCCTCTAATGGCAGCTTTTTAAAGGCAGAGTCTAAATTCAGAGGAAAGCTTCCTTTATTTACCCTGAGGTTGGGGAACAGAATGGTGCTACCTGCAACTCACTGTTATGGCTGAAGCTTCACTCAATCCTCCTTCTATACCTACTCAAGGAACAGATGCTTGAGGTATACAGAATAGCAGCTAAGGGAAAACATCTCTACCCACACCTCTGCTAAGTCCACCAACACCTGACTTCCCGACCACACATTGTCCCTTGCCAGCAGGAAGAAGCCAGACTCAGACCAATGTGCCAACATCAGGGACTCAGTGTTGTTTAGGTCGAAGCCCTGCTGGCTTCTATTTGTATACAAATGGTGCGATTATTTGGTTGCCCACTCCCAAGCAGCTGTGTATCTTCTATTCAACTGGTCCTGTCACTTAGGCTGTAAGAACCAATCAGATCCTCTAGTGGAACCACCATTTGGGGGTGGGGTTCTTGTGAATCCAGGCTTTCTTCTCAGATCATATCATGAAGCTATTTCTTATGCAGTTCGTTTGGTTCTATGTACATGAACAGAAATTGGAGAACCATGGGGTGGACCCTCTCTCCTTCCCAATCTGTCTGTAACTCTCTCACTCTCCCTCACTCAATTTCACACTCCCTTTCCATCTCTCTGTCCCTCACTTCTCTCTCCTATGTTGCACATCCAATCAGAAGGCAGAAAGACAGTGACTGCATCCTTCTGAGCTGGAACGCCTCCACAGGTCTTTATTATCATCTGTGTAAGTTGTTCCCCAATAATATACTCATTTATCATTTGTGTTTGGTCTAATACACTTATTAACACCACATTTGCACGTGAATTCATTTTATTTATTAAGACTAAAATCAAGTATTATGTCTAACATGTTCACAAAATTCTTACCTGATATGGGTTTTCTCTTCCATGAGTTCTTCCCTATTACCTGATATGATGATAAAAAAGGACTTAAAATGTGTACAGGATTAGAGAAACAGATGAACAAAATTATGCAATGTTCATTACCATGACCTATCAGTTTTCTTAGAACATACTGTAGTTCCCCCTATAGGTATTTTCAAGGGAACCTTATTTTCAAAAACCATGAACAGCCACAAACTCACACACTGACATCACATAATTAAAATTAAATAAAATCTCTAAACAGATTTTCATATGTGAACATTTTCTCTTGTGAGCACTCATACCTGTATCCTGTGTGTTAAGGGTCTTAAATTCTTCAAAGATTTCCTACAATATGAATTGCTTCATGTAAAGAAAGCAAGCATAAAGGATTGGGATTAGAGAAAACAATTCCTCTGAATGAGGATTTTATGTAAGTAAAGACAAGTGTTAAGAGGAAACAGGATTCCCTAATCAGTGAATTCCTAGGACATTTGTCCAAATGTGTTTGCATTAGAGAACAAAACAGAGACATTGGAGTGCTTGAACTGATTGTTCACACTTGTCACATATTTTTATGGCCAGATTCCTATGTAACTGAATGTGTTTTGGCTGAAAATTGTACCAGTTCTTTCTAGTAAGACTCATTTCCATAAGTTTTCTTAGGCCCTCAAAGATCATTGGATAAGCAAAGTTCACAACTTTGCCAAAATGTGTACATATACAGGGTTTCTATGGTATTTTTGTGATTATAAAGACTAATGGTACATAGAGAGGGTTACATTCAGTGTCTTTCAAGTGTACATGCTTTTATGATTTAAGAGAGTGGTGGGATGTGCAAAGGCTTTACCACATTGATGGCATTCATATGGTTTCTCTCCAGTAT
The DNA here is from genome assembly GCF_943737965.1 of Phodopus roborovskii. Classification (NCBI taxonomy): domain Eukaryota; kingdom Metazoa; phylum Chordata; class Mammalia; order Rodentia; family Cricetidae; genus Phodopus; species Phodopus roborovskii. Next base: position 35,351 of record NW_026126363.1, on the reverse strand, counting down.
ATATTCCTATATGACTTTTAAGCACATCATGTGTTGTGAAAGCTTTACAGCATTGTTGGCATTCCTAAGGTCTCTCTCCACTATGTGTTCTTTTATGACGTACCAGATGGATGTGTTGTGAAAAAGCTTTACCACATTGTTTACACACATAGGGTTTTTCTCCAGTATGTGTTCTATTATGGCTTTTAAGCTGAGAATTACTTGAAAATGCTTTACCACATTGATTACATTCATATGGTCTCTCTCCAGTGTGTGTTCTTTTATGACATACCAGATTGTTGTGTTGTGAAAAAGCTTTACCACATTGATTACACGCATAGGGTTTCTCTCCAGTATGTGTTCTATTATGGCTTTTAAGGTGACAATTACTTGAAAATGCATTACCATACTGATTACACTCATAGATTTTCTCTACCATGTATGCTTTTTCATGGAGTTGTAGGAAACTGTGACATGCAAAGAATTCTCTATACTGAAGACTTCCATAAGGTTTCTCTGCAGTTTCAATTTTTACATGCCTTTGAAGATGCCTGTAACATACAAAGGTTTTCACACATTCATTGCGTACATTCACAGGATTCACTCCCTTATGGTTTCCTTCATTCCTGCAAATATATGTAGAATATATAAAACTTTACCACATGCATGATACTAAAGAAACTTAGTACATATGTAAAATAAATTGATAATTTGTGCCTAATTGTAACCAGAATCAGATCTTGAGTTTTACATTCATAATGCTTACCTCATGAAGTATTGTTGTTTTCATTGAAGATACCTGTTGTTCACAGTAAGAGCCTTTATTTCATGGCACATATTTATGGCATCTATTTACATGAGATTTCTCACATAATTGAAATGAACTGAACCAAATCAGGGCTTTGACATAATTATTGCATTTATCAGTTTTTCCATAGTATAAATCATACTACATAGGCAGAATATACCAGTACAAATGGAAGCATTCAAGCATACCATTTGTCATAGGGATTTACTGCAGTGTGAGTTTGTTGATGTCATTCAGATGATGTTGGAATACTGATGATTTTTAAACTTGTTTCACACTCAACAAATATACTAAAAGTGGGGACTACAAATTATCTTTCATTTCTTTTCACTGTCCTAAGATAGAGATGTATGTTGCTCCTTTGCATAATCTAAATTCACCTGGCTTGCGTTTTTTGTAGGTTTTCTGATATAGAATATCTCTGTGTAGACCTGGCTAGCATGGAACTCATTTTGTAGACCAGACTTGTCACAAACTTAAGGAGTCCACCTTTCCCTTCTTCATGAATGCTGGAAATAAAGGCATGGGCAACAACTACCTGACTCAAAATATAATATACTTATTAAAGTAAGATTAACAAATAAAAGGTTTACATATTTCATCCACACACTTTAACCTTCTTTTCCTCACAGACATGTGATATAGGGATTAAGGGTTCTCCACAACAACCTTCTTGATACTCATGAACTGACACTTTCAATAAACAGAAAAGTCACAAATATAAAAGTAATTCTTGCTTAACTATAGACTTTTTTCTTACAAGGTATTGCACATATATTTATCACCTATGCAATATGTATACTGTTTAAAATATCTGTATACTATGAAACTAAACAGACTGGCATATCTACAGCATAGACCTCAGGGTGCTATAATTAAAAAGGTGGTATCTGTTAAGGCATTGTTTCCTTCTCATTTTAAATGAATGCCTTGCAAACACAGAAAACCTACTTTTCACTGAGGTACATGGTTCTGTGAGAAAATAAAAATCATCACTATACTTTAAGCTGTGCTTATTTTCACTGTTGCTCTTCTTAATCTTTTTAATTTTTTAACTGTGGCAATTCAATAAAATATTCAGGATATATTAAAATATATTCAGAGCCAAATTTGCATGAATTTGCACATGAAATTTTACCTTTTATGTCTTCTAGAAATTTGGCAATGATCCTCCATATTATGGTCATCCCAAATGTAGCCTGAAATAACAGATAATATATGATGTATTTTTGCAAATTGTACGAAATTTAAGTATCAACTTCAATGATCCTTGGAACCATGCCTCACTCACCCATTTTTTCTTTTTTCTCAAACAAAATTACAGAATAGTATCAATAATCAAGAAATGGTCCCATATTATAAATCATGATGGAAATTTCAGTCTTACCTATAGCAGTGAGGTTCCTGTAGGTGTCCAGCATCACATCTCTGTAGACACTTTTGAGAAGGATTTAGCAAAGCCCAGTCTTCCTCAGTGAAGTAGATGTGCACATCGTCATAGCTCACTGCATCCTAAAATAACACATACATGGGTGACAAAGAAGTATAATACTCACATTGTAATTTAAACTTCTTTGACATTATAGTCATATAATTCTGGTGCTTCCCTCACTTATTTTACACATGGACATTATAATGTGTTCACCCAGTCACATTAGAAGTAAACTGAATAAGAGGTACACATGCACCATTTCTTGGCCATTTAAGTAGCATATAGCCCTGAGAAAGAAATCCCAATAAACAGACATAAAGGGAGAGGCAAGTTACCAGAACAACACTACTGAGAACACATCAGAAATAATTTGTATGATAGGGAGAGCCTATCATAGAAATAACCAAGGCCGTAGAACCAACATATGTCTTTGTTAGGTTTTCATTGCTCTTAAGAGACACTATGGACCAGGGCAACACTTTCAAAGAAAACATTTAATTGAAGTGTCACACTTAAAATTTCAGAGTTTCTGTTATGGCAGGGAACATGACATCATGCAAGCTGCTTCAGTCCTCAAGGTTAGAGTCCTTACAGCATGACTCAGAGGCATCAAGGAGTTGTCTGTCACACTGGGCATCATTCTGAGACTAAGAATCATCAATGCCTGACCCTACAGTGATGTGCTTACTCTAACAGGATAAAGCCCTCTCCAACAAAGCCACACCACATCTACTGTAACTAGAGGTAACTCACAGAGTATGGACTGACAGCTGGGGGCCTTTAAGGCAATAAACTTGACCCTCTGAATGTGGTTGACACTTAGGTGATTTGATCTGTTAGGTGGCCCCGGTAGTGAAACCAGGACCCATCCCAGTTGCTTGAACAGTGTTTTTGGAGCCCACACCCTATAGTGGGTTACCTTGCTCAGTCTAGATAAAAGATATAGTGGCTTGGTCCTTCTTCAGCTTTGTATGCCAGAATTTGTTGACTCCTGAATGAGGGCCTTATCCTCTCTTACTATTAAAAGTTGAAGGGAAGCGAGAGAGGTTGGAGAAGAAGATGGGGAGGAAGGGGTTGGTATGTAAAATGAAAACTAAATTTTTAAAAGAAATTAAAATAGAAACAAGTTTTATTAGAATCATGCACTCAAAGTGACTGGTTTTGCTCTCATTGTTGTTTCAGTAACAAGAATTTTGAAAACAAATTCATTCCTAGTTTTTATATGTTCAGATTGTGTGTGAGAGGTGTTTCCCATGTGTAATTATTACATATCATAGTAGAGATTGTCAGATACCCTGCATCTGGAGTTGAGGTTGTATTGAGCCTAGAATTTTGGGTTTTGGTATCTAAACTCAGGTCATCCCCAAGTAGAATATGTGCTGAGTCACCTTCAAACCCATTGTTCTTTTTGGGCAAAAGAGTAAATGTGATTTCCAGATTGAAAACAACATGAATAAAACAGAGTTCATAAATAAAAAATTAAAAAATAATCATTGAGAACATGATGCATTAGTATGCATATTCTGTATAAGATAAATTTGAAACATGACTTGACTACAGTGCAAACTATATTCCTGACACCCTCTAAAATGATATCTGATTACAAAAATTCATGCAAATGGGAATCAGAATCGCAATAGGATTATGAAAAACATAGTACATATATTGACACAGCATGGCTTCTCTACCTACAACAACCATGCAGTGATTCAGTGATTGAGAGGTATACAATATTAGGGAAAGTACAAAGGGGAGGAAGAGAAAAAGAAAAGAACAATAAGAGTTAAATAGTGTCAACTTTTTGTCAAAAAACCAAGAGAAACTCATCCAGGTAAACTGAGATCTTGTGCAATGTTACCCAGCTACACATGATTCTATGTGTTCAGAACTTAAATACACAGACTCTAACAAAATTAACTCAAAAGGACGCCTAAACTGTTTCCTTCTGACCCTCCCTCTACTGATATTTGTTTCAAAGAGAGACACCACATAGTCTAGATCTCTATGCAAATGGGGTAAATATTATGCTAACATTCAGAAAATTATATTTTAATTTAATGAACAATGTTACAAATTAATGAGTTCTGTTTATTAAATATATCTGAAAAAATAAGGGGCATACACAAATCATGTTTTTAAGAAGCTTGGTCCCAAAAAACCCACTGAGGATATACAGTCACTTAATTTAAGAAGGGGTAATCAAGAGGACATAAGGACATTGCCCACAGACTTAAGGAATAAATAAAGAAATATGTCTGTAATGACAAATTGCGTTCATTTCTGTCTAAAGATCAAACAGGAGAGAACCTACAACAGATGGTTACAGATGGTTATTTTGGTGTTACTTTATTTTATTTTATTTTATTTTTTGAGGAAATTAAATTGTGACAGGATACTGCAAGTTGGGCCAGTAAGGCAATATAAGCTTTCAACAGAAAATATAGCACCATAATTACTTCATAGTCCTGGAGGAATATGAAAAAGCAGGTCATAATTTACTGGCGGGTCCTGAGGGAGAAGTGTCAGAAGATGAGAAAAGAAGGGAAGGCAAAACCAAGAAATGTTGAAAGCTGGGATAGGGAGGTATTGCTTTAGCCATGCCATATTCTAAGTATGTATTTTATGAGGAATAGCTTCTTGTATACTACTTCCAACAGGAAATGGAAGGAAATGGGAGATTCTAGGAAGTCAGCAGGAGTTACCATTCAATGGGACAAACTCAGGAGAAAGATACTCAAAAAGTACAGTTCAAGGGGAACACAGGGATTCCCAAAAACATTACCAACTAAGCCCACAGTGGACAATGGCCTACTAACCACAGCTCCACGTGGTGGGAAGAGTTGTGTTATCAGGATCTGAAACAACCCCTCCACAAAGTCACTGGCCCCAGACAATTGCATTTTCTCCCAAGCATCTTCCTTGTTTTAAAGAGGAGTGCTACTTTATTCTCAATAGCTCAGGACCTGGTGGAAAAATCCTAATATCTAGAAACCCTGGGTGTTATTGGCTCTGGGTTTCAGAAGAATCTATGTCCATTCTCCATGAATGAAAACCTAAACAGAAAGTCTTGCTTGCTTTGTCCAGCTCTCAACACATCGCTGTTTTCTTTTCAAATAGTGGTCACCTGGGATCATCTTGACCACATGACAGAGCTATGATTTTTCTCTAGAAGAAAATAGATGTTTATGGCACATCAGCACCTAATGCTCATTGGAACCCATTAAGGCACCCTTGTACAACTTGTAAAAGCCCTACTCAAAGTTATGGAGGTGGACCTTGGCGGTTTGTAAATCATTGGTTTCTCCATCGCTATGGTTTGGATCCAAATATCTGGAGTATCCTGGGGAACAAATTTGTATTTTATCATCCTATTCTGTAACATGCCTGGTTAGCACACAACTCATTTTTTTTTTTTAATTTGGGGATAGCACTATCTCAGCTAAATATTTTTTGTGAGTCACTATATTGCAAGAATTGGTAAATCCTTTATATCAACAATTCCACTCCTCTACATCACAGCTCAGTGGGAGAATGTAATCCAATACAAGAATGCCATTTACAGATGTTAGTATTTTCCCTTAGTTTTAAACTAGCCCTTAGGAAACAGAGGCAGGAAGTTCTCTATGAGATTGGGGCTAGCTTGCTCCACATAGAAAATTCCATATCATGCTATAACACAAACAATACACACACACACACACACACACACACAAACACACATACACACATACACACACACACACAAACACACATACACACATACACACACACACACACACACACACACACACACACACATATATATATATATATATGGTAAATTAAGAAAAAGAATGCCATTTAGAGCATACATAAAATTCACAAAATTAACTACAAATGTACATACTCCCTTAGCCTAGAGACAAGGAGGAGGGTTTGGGCCAAACCCAAATGACTTGACAGATTTTGATGAGTCCTCCTAAAGAACTCAGCCTCCTAGAGTAATGTATGGGGGATGGGATGGTGAGGTCACTGGGGGAAATAGGAGGATGGGAGGGAGAGGGATCTGGGATCGATAAGTAAATTAAGACCTTTTTATTTATTTTTTAACAACAGAAGAAAAGATATTGTGATGGCAAAAAAAAGTGATAATAACTCCGCATGGATCTGACCCTTAAATGTTAGATATGAAGGGCAGAACTTCTGGAAGGCACTGCACAAACTGAACCTCTCCTTCTTTGGTAACTAGCCATCCATGTGCACCAAAAGCATAATGGAGCTGACTACAAAGAACTTTATTCCCCGTGGTGCATATTCGAAATCCTTTCCTCAGAAGCAGCCCACATGGAAAAGCATTCCTGTTTTGCACCCTTGTTGGGGAAGCTACCAGGACCAAAATGGGCCTAACAGATCACTGAATGTGGCAGCACATTCCAGCCCAGCCTCCTCAGGGAGGGCCTGCAAAACAGACCTTAATGACTCGCCATTCCACCCTCCCAATCCTGTCACTCACCATGCTGAAGCTTCTGTTCTCCTCCATTCCCCACAGCAGCACTCACAGAGCAGCAATCGATCCTCTGGTGGCTATTCTGATATAAAAGCAAGCCTGCAGCATGACTCTAGGAAGTCTCCTTTCAGACATGAGACTGGTGGGTTGGCTCAGTGTACCTGATTGGCTAGTGAGGCTTGATTGACAAGAACTCTTCCTCAAGGGTACAGTGTGCTAAAAGACACAGCAAGCCCAGCATCTCCTTTGGCCCTGGATTTTACTCCATACCTAGACATTTCAGAGATCTTCACAAATAGGAACTTATTTGGTGTTTGGTTTTTTTTTTGAGACGGAATTTCCTTGTGTGGCTCCTGCCATCCTATGCCTTGTTCAGTAAACTGCGCCGGTAAATGCCTTCCTAATTATTAATATTAATCTTGTTCTTGTTTTCTGGTAGATTTTTTTGATTAACTATCTAATGTTTATTTATTTATTTATTTTGGTCTTTGATATAGAGTTTCCCTTTGTGGCCCTGATGTCCTGGGACTTACTCTGTAGATCAGGCTGTCCTCAAACTCAGAGATATCCACTTGCATCTACTTCCTGAGTGCTGTAATCAAAGGCAAAAGCCACCACTGCCTAGTCAGACACAGATTTCAATGTCACTTACCAATGTCACCAATAGAAGACCCAGATCTGTTCCTGCAGTGCACAAGTACAAACTCTTTCTCCCTCCATGCAATGTGCAGAGCTTGCACAGATCATTACATGATGCAGACTGAAACAATTCTGTTCTTCAACCATAAACATATCTAAACAAATACAAACTTGCTTTAAAAATAGAGTTTGGAGCTATGCATTAGATAGCCATAGATGACAGGCCATGGTGGAGCACACCTTTAATCCCAGCACGTGGGAGACATAATCAGGTGCATCTCTGTAATTTCTTAGCTGCCCCAGGCTACACCAGATTGATCCAGTCTAAAAGAGAAAGAGTGACAAGTGGTGCCTCATTCCTTTATCCCTGAACTTGGGAGGTAGAAATGGTTGGAGGAGAGAGAAATATAAGGGGCAAGAAGACAAAAGTTCATTGTTTTCTGAGGGAAGAATCCTGGGGTCAGAATAGCCCAGCCCTTTGGTCTGAGGATTCAGTAGAAGTGAGAGCTAGGGCTTGGCTGCTCTGCTTCTCTGATCTTTCATCATTAATTGCATATCTGAATACAGGATTTGATTATTAAGAATAGCTAGAAGTAGCTTTACAATTTCAAGTGCAGTGTGTGAAAGCTAAACTGTAGTGTACAATAATAGAATTTATGGCAATAATATTGATTGTACTAATCTTTACCATTTTATCAAGTTTATTGCTATATTTTTTATGTATGAGTTTGAGAGAAAATGGCTTGTGCAAGTATAAAGGTTATGGGATGTAGATAATTATGTGAAGTTGAATGTCAGTATCTGAACTCTGTTCATCCCCCAAAAGATGTGCTGAGTCTCTTGCCAAGATACACAACATGTTTTATCTGATGAGCCAAAACTCTTCCACAGATTAACAATAAAACCAAAATAAATAAGGAACTAAATAATGGTCTTTGGGAACATGAAGTATCAGAATTAAAGATGCTATATATGGTAATTTTGTAACATGAAATGAATACAATCCAATGACAATGAACAACAATTAATAACAAAATGCAGATTACAGAGGCACAGTAACATTTTTTTTTTTGGAAATACTCAGAATGCTCTGTGGAATTATGAAAACACGATACACAAACTGACATAATATGACTTTTATACTTACCAAAAAGCAACAACAATAAAATATGTATATTATTTGTAAAAGAATAAAAGAGATAGAGAGAATAACCCAAGAGCAAAGGTCAAAATATATCAACAATTAATATAAAGTACAAAAGAAATTTAGCCACGAAAATTGTGATCATGACCAATGTTATCCAAATACCTATGAATCCAAGAGTAAAGAGATTAAATAAACACAGACTTCAACACCCCAATTAAATCAGGTCAAAGTGACCCTTCAACACTTTTGACCCTGCAGCTATGGATATCTATTCCAAAGATAGGATGTCCCTGCTCTAGAGCTCTCTATGCAAAAGGACCTGATCTTCTACTATGGCTCTGTAGACCTTTATGCCCCTTTATGGATTCAGGTAAACCAAGCCCCACTGATGCCCATTCCACAAACAACATGGGAGAATAATTTAAAATCTGCTTCCTGCCAAGTGATTTATAGCCCAAGATGAAGACCTTGACCTAACTCCCTACCCCAAACCATACACATCTGAGAAATCCCTGCAGAACAAAGACTCATTTTGTACACTAGTATTAAACTTCACTCAACACAGTATTGTAATTCTTTGTAGCAGAGAGTTAAAAACTTTATAATCTTGTATTGCTGAGAGACATCCACATCACCATGTTTTACTACTTTCTAAAATATTTATAAGGCAAACCTGAAAGTGGAATGGAATATTCAGAACTTCAAGAAATCAGACCTTCACTTTTCCAGTGTCAGCCCCCACTGCACACCAACAACAGTGCATTCATGTGCACACTGGAAAGTTATATAATAAACAGCACATCTTCCCATGCCAGGGCTGCAGATTCTCCCCCAAGCCAAGAAACACATGGAGAGGAAGGCTCAACGGACAAGAGTAACTGCCCAGCTCACCACATGGACCAAAAGAACACTAGTCTGTCTCATGGTCCACACAAATTTTGCAGAAATGACATCTGAGCAGATCTGCTTTGAAAACCCTACACTCAGAATGATGTAACCTGTGTTCTTCCTTACAACTTGATAGATCAGAAAGAAAAGAGAATCATGGAAAGAAACCTTTTCAGAGTCTAGCATTGCCTGTGATCACCCAGTTGGACCTAAAATTTTGCAGCCCACTGCCAGGGAATCAGAAATCAATGACTCAGTTTGTATAGTCCTTGTAGCTCTGCACTACCCACCCAGCAGAAGAATGTTTTAGTAAACATTCTTCTACTGTACTGGAAGTCAAGCTGCTCATTATGATAATCACACTGTCCTTTGTCTGCACATTTTGTTACACACTCATTGTTCCTGGCCAGTAACCATTGACCTCATAGCTGGGAAATACTGCAGCCAAATGTATGCCACCTTCCAATATTCACTGTGTTTAATGTGAAACTCCTGTTTAAGAAAACCAGGCTGTGAATTAGAGAACATTGAGTAATCATGGTAGGGTTTGTGGGCAGAAAAGTATATGTGGATATGATGTAGTTATGATCTAAAAAAAAATATTTTGAAAAGCTGAAAATAGCTTCATGGCCAGAGACTAGGGGTTTTAATTAGAGCACACAAATGATTTCTCCAACCTTTTCTCTCAGACTGTACATCCAAACCCACAAAAAATAACAGTCCTGTTACATAGTCCTGAAGAGTTCACTGAGACTGGTTTTGCCTGAATACTGTAATTATAGCAAATTGTATACATAATAAGGTCTCTACGCTATACAGAATCTTGATAGCTCTCATCTGTTGATTCCAAGAAACTGCCCACCAAGACAATTATGGATTATCTAGGAACGATTACCTAATTCCACATTGCTCACCTCAACTACTGTTGAAGAAGGAAATCTCAGCTTCCATCCTGCCTCTCCCTTTCTTCACTGTGACTCCACCAGTATCCAAGTGGGACATGAACTCAATCATTGCACAAATCCCTCTTCATTTATAAGACCCCACAATAATCAAAGATCTTGGGAGTTCACCCATTTTCTGGTCTATTTTCCTTCTCCCTGACCAGGCAAGGACCCAACTGGAACGAAGTGTAGGATTTTCTTCCCAACACTGTACAGGAGAAGCAGGATTGGGAGTTCAAAACAATTCTAAATTACACAGCACAAGACAAGCCACAGTTAGAAGACATTTTGCTCTACACAGAAATAAATAATCAGCATTACTTGAGAAAAGGAATGAAATAAGTAAAATCTAAGAAACATAGGAGTGCAGAAAAATAGAGATAAAAACAGTAATATGTTTAAAGAAGACATTTAAAAAGATAACCAATACCTGGGTGGTGGTGGCAAATGCATTTAATGCTGGTGCTCAGGAGGCATATGGAAGCTTATCTCTGTGAGTTCAAACCACCCTGTTCTACAAGATATAGTTGTGGGACAGGCGGCAGAGCCAAAAAGAAATGGGGTGTCCAAAAAACAATAAAGTAAAACACAGGAAAACAAAACAAAAAAATCAATGCTACAAAGAGTTGGTTTTTTGAGAAAATTAACAAGGTAGACAAACTTTTATCCAAACCTACGAAAAAGCATAAAGAGAATATGGAAATTAACAAAATCAGAAAAAAAAAATGTGGTATGTAACAATAGACACTGAGGAAATCCAGACAATTTTAAGGTCATATTTTGAAAACCTATACTCCACAAGATTTGAAAATTCAAAGGATATTTACAAATTTCTAGATAACTATTATTTACCAAAATTAAATCAAGAATAGACATATAACAACTAACAATGTAGGAGTAATAAAGAAAAGCCTTCCAACATAAAAAATGCCAGAGCTAGATGTCTTCTTCAGTGAAGAATTCTACCAAAAATTTATGGAAGAGCTATATTAATACTCCTGAAATTGTTCCACACAATAGAAACAGAAGGTACATTAACAAACTCTTTTTTGAGGCTATAATCACCTTGATTCCCATCCACACAACGACACAAATAAGAGAGAAAATTACAGCCCAATATCCCTCATGCACATTGATGCAAAAATACTCAAGAAAATACAGGAGGACCGAATCTAAGAATATATCAGAGAAATCATCTACCATGATCAAGTAGGCTTCATCTCTGGCTTGCAGGGATGGATTCACATAGGAAAATATATCAAATATATCACTATATAAACAAACTGAAAATGAAAAGACACATGATCATCTCCCTCAACAGTCCTTACTCACCCTCAACATTAATGCTCTTAACTCACCTATAAAAAGACACAGGCTAACAGAACGTATACGAAGACAGAATCCATCCTTCTCCTGCATACAAGAAACACATCTTAGCTTCAAAGATAGACATTACCTCAGGGTAAAGGGTTGGGAAAAGATTTTCCAATCAAATGGAAATAAGAACCAAGCAGGCGTAGATATCCTAATATCTAACAAGTTAGACTTCAAACCAAAATTAGTCAAAAGAGATGAAGACGGTCATTTCACATTCACCTCAGCAGAAATCCATCAACACAAACTCTCAATTCTGAACATCTATGCCCCTAATACAAAGTCACCCACATTCGTAAAAGAAACACTACTAAAACTCAAAGCTCATATAAAACATCACACACTTATAGTGAGAGAGAAACTATCTCTTTATTCATTCATTTTTTGTTCAAATCTATGATTAAGAACTCAATGTCTATTCAGTATTGAGCAATCATTTAGGCTTCACGCATAAAACACCATCCACTTGTTTAATGTTTATTCATTTAATTATGAAAATCTGTCATTATGTATTCAGTGATCACTGGAGTTTTGAGCCTCCTTAGGGGAGACCGTTGTACCAGACCATCACATAATCTAATACAACACTTGCTTCCTTAACTGTTGAACTAGGATATTAGGTAATAATTCATCATTTAATTGACGTATTTACAACACAGGTAATGTTATGGACCCTAAGTCCCTTTTGGAGTCAGATTGTGGGAGTTGATGATGTAATATCATCTCATTACTTCATCATTTAGCTGTGTAAATAGATCTTTACATCAGCGATAGGTTTAGGACTTTGGTGCCATCTCGTCAGTGTTAAAATAAAATGCAAGCTAATTAATTATCAACTTAATTTTATAAATAAATCATTATTCCAGGAAGAGGTCATTCTAACTACTCCATGTGGGATTTAAATATGCACCACCATGACATTATTCAATCATTTTTCATTATATATTATTTGAATCGATGAAGATGATGTTCTTCTTGACTGGAGTAGGGCCATTCCTCCATGGGAGTTAATCACGTAGCAGTATTTAATCATCTAAGTACTCCTTCCTTGACAATCACTGGAGTTTGGTTCCATCTTATGAAAGTTAAGTATGGAGGACTATCCAATTATTAACTTACTTGAGTGCGTAAGTAATGATGGTGTCATCTGTCATGTGGCTGCTGTGGGATTGACACAGCAGCAGATCGGTACCAGAAGCAGTGCCCAGAGAATGGGGGACACTGCCTCATACAGTGATTACTGATTACGTAGTAGTACACTTTTAACAATCGAATGATTACACGATTTTAAAAAAACTGTACATTGTCGCATCGTTTCTGGAGGTTGTAACGGAACTGACTCATAAAGGACACAGTGACCACCGATTTTAAAAACGGAATAACTGTATAATCTCCTGATCAGGGAATCTCATCTCATGAACTCTGTCGGGTTGATAACATGACACACCACCAACAATAAATAACTCTAAATAACCATCTTAGAATGCGGGTTACAGGACTTAATAGAGAAGAGTCAATTGCGGAATCCAAAATGACTGAAAGAAACATAAGACACTGCTCAAAATCCTTAATCATCAGCCTAATGCAAATCTAAACAACTCTGAGAAACCATGGGATCAAGCTCCTCTAATGGTAAGAGGATGAAGAGGAGTTTATTTTATTTTCAATAAAGAGTAAAGGATTATGGTAGAGGCGATTAACTGTATTGTTTCCATTCTAGAAATTAGCAAGTTGAAGAATTGAAAACAAGAGTAAAATACTCATCATTGTACTTGAAGGGCACAATGATTCTTTCGTTTTCATGCTTATGTCACTATAGGCATGTTGTAGCTTGAGAGACGGGTAAATATGTAGAACTCAAAAGAAAGAGCCCTGCTTGGTATTTGTGAGAAACTCAGTGAGGCTGTAGGGTTAGTTCACCGGTGGGTATACTCCTTTTAACCTGTGGGAGGGGCACTAGAATGTGACAGAATGTTGGTTCATAAATGTTGCCTGGCAACCCTCCTTGCATTCTGTATCCTGGTATCGTGGGCCAAGGACGAGAGAGCAGCTTCGAGACAGTGTTACCATGGGACATTACAGTCTGCCAAGATAACTATCTCCTAAAACTTTTCATGACAGCATTTGATTCGCCTAACCAAGTCAGAGCCACACCTCTGGAAGTGTGCCTACAGCTTTTCCTGGTTACCAAATTCAAGATTACCTAATCATCAGAGAACATAGTCTGTGGAGAAACAGTTCAGAGTCTTCTGTTTAAGAATACTCTCTCTCCTCAGAAGTAAAACTATGGAGCAAAAGATAATAAGACTACGATTATTCATCAAAAACGTGAGTTTGACATTGTTGACTTCCTTCAGGAAGGTGATAATCCGTTTGTTAGAGTAGACTTAGTGATTATTACATTACAGTCCATCTCTTTTGAGGCAGCCGTCCAACATTAAATATGTGATATCTTCTACAAACCCTGCATACACAATGACAGTTCAGCATTTAAACATGTTACTACTGTGCTCTGCGATTAAATAAGGGATGAACCTGGGAGTTTCCCACAATCATGTGGGAGGCAACTGAGAGAAAATTGTGTGGAGAATGGCAGACCATTTCGTCCTCTGATTATGTTGTTATTTGATTATTAAAATAGGACATTAGATAATCCATGATCAGTGGATTGTGGTGACCCAATGTGGGAGGCAAGAAACATAGACCATCTTATTATCAATTATATAGTTAAAATATTTAAATTAATCACGACAGCATCGTTCAGGAGCCTGGTTTGGAGCCACCTTAGGGAAGTGGATGATGTTACATGAACTCATTATTTGATTATTTAATTATACAAAGCAATGATTATATCGTCCAAGACACCTGGAATCTGGTCCCACAGATCATCTAATTACATAATTAATGTATTTAAATTGACAATCTGTGTTAATCCCCAAGATAATGTAAATATGTGTGTAATTATGTAAACCAAAAATTGTCCATTCCATGAAGAGACCCGTCAAGCTCCCTCTTGTGGCGTTAGTGTGCAATATCATCACAGTTTATGATTCATTGTTTCAATGGATGATGATGACATTCTTCATGGCTGGAGTCTGGCAATACTTCCCAGCCAATTAAATGCTACATCACCTCTTTATTGGGACAGTTAGCTATCACTGACTTATTTAATTCTTTAAATCACTTAAACGACAGACAATGCCAACACCGATTATTAGTAGGTTGCAGATATCTGTCAGTGACAAATTAGGAAACTTGTAGACATGGGCAGAGCATTTTCTGAATGTCTATGCGTCTTCCAGACCACTAGGAATGCTGGAGAATAGAGTCCAGAAGATTGCATGGTGCCCTCCGAGAAGTACAAGAACTTTTCCAAGGTCTGCATGGTGGTCTGGGTGTTGACTACTTGCTCTTCCTCCACATCTTCACATCGGTTGTGTTCTACGTCTAGAAGATGTAGCGGCACTAGGAGGTCGGCACCATCACCGAGACCTGGCAAAAGGATGACGACTCAGAACACGGAAGAACATCTCACTCTCAGCTATGCTATTGATGCCCCTGCTGCAGCCACCTTTTCAGCTGATATCAACATTTTGGCTACTAGTGGTATGCCAGGAATGGGCCAATTACCTCAGGTCCTGCCGCAACACAACAGAGATTCAGGCACCGGTGAGGATGTCAGGTAAGAAAGTATGATTATCTGACGATTAACTGATGGAATATTAAAAAATCTGTGATGACAGCATCCGTTTTCATATCTGGCAAATCTGCCCAAGAATTGATGATACGAAAAATTTCAACGACTTAGATATGTAAAGAGGTAATTATTAAATTGCTTCATTATATAATCTGAGAACCCTGAAGTGTGGTGCCACTTTGTGTGACTCAAGTGTGACAGACGATCTAACAATCTGATGCTTTCATTATTTAAATCTGTCTTTTTCTACTCCAGGAAGAGTGGAGTCTGGAGCCCCCTTGTTGGTGTTAAAATGTCTCTTGTGGTTTCATTATTCATTTATTTAAATCAATGTTTGTATCATTTTGTTATCTGTCTAGGGGTGAATTATGAGAAATTATCTCTTCATTCATTCATTTTATTGTTCAAATCTATGATTAAGAACTCAATGACTCTTCAGTATTGATCAAACTTTAGGTTCGTGCATATAACACCATCCACTAGTTTAATATTTATTCATTGAATTATGAAAATCTGTCATTATGTATTCAGTGACCACTAAAGTTTTTAGCCTCCTTAGGGGAGTCCATCGTGCCAGATCATCGCATCATCTAATAGTACACTTACTTATTTACTGGTTAAACTAGGAAATTAAATAATAATTCATCACTTAATTAACGTATTTGAAATACAGGTAATATTATGGACCCTAAGTCCCTTTTGGAGTCAGATTTTGTGAGTAGACGATGTAACATCATCTCATTACTTCATCATTTAGCTCTGTAAATAGGTCATTATATCAGTGATAGTTTTAGGACTTTGGTGCCATCTCCTCAGTGTGAGTATAAAACACCAGCTAATTAATTATCAAATTAATTTTATAAATAAATCATTATTCCAGGAAGAGACCCGTCTGACTCTACCATGCGGGATTTAGGTATGCACCACCATGACATTACTCAATCATTTTTCATTTTATATTCATTATTTGCATCGATGAAGATGTTGTTCTTCTTGACTGGAGTAGGGCCATTCCTCCATGGGAGTTAATCACGTGGCAGTATTTAATCATCCAATTACTCCTTCCTTGACAATCACTGGAGTTTGGTTCCATCTTATGAAAGTTAAGTATGGAGGACCATCCCATTATTAACTTACTTGATTGCGTAAGTAATGATGGTGTCATCCGTCATGTGGCTGCTGTGGGATTGACACAGCAGCAGATCGGTATCAGAAGCAGTGCCCAGAGAATGGGGGACACTGCCTCATACAGTGATTACTGTTTACGCAGTAGTACATTTTTAACAATCGAATGATTACACGATTTTAAAAAAACTGTACTGTTTCGCATCATCAGTTTCTGCGAGGTTGCAACGGAACTGACCCATGAAGGACACAGTGACCACCGATTTTAAAAACGGAATAACTGTATAATCTCCTGATCAGGGAATCTCATCTCATGAACTCTGTCGGGCTGATAACATGACACACCACCAACAATAAATAACTCTAAATAACCATCTCAGAAACTGGCATTAATATAGACTTAATATAGAACTTAATATAGGACTTAATATAGAAGAGTCAAATGAGGAATCCAAAATGACTGAAAGAAACAGAAGACACTGCTCAAAATCCTTAATCATCAGCCTATTGCAAATCTAAACAACTCTGAGAAACCACGGGATCAAGCTCCTCTAATGGTAAGAGGATGAAGAGGAGATTATTTTATTTTCAATAAAGAGAAAAGGATTATGGTACAGGCGATTAACTGTATAGTTTCCATTCTAGAAATTAGCAAATTGAAGAATTGAAAACAAGAGTAAAATACTCATCATTGTACTTGAAGGGCACAATGATTCTTTCGTTTTCATGCTTATGTCACTATAGGCATGTTGTAGCGTGAGAGACGGGTAAATATGTAGAACTCAAAAGAAAGAGCCCTGCTTTGTTTTTGTGAGAAAATCAGTGAGGCTGTAGGGTTACTTCACCGGTGGGTATACTCCTTTTAGCCTGTGGGAGGGGCACTAGAATGTGACAGAATGTTGGTTCATAAATGTTGCCTGGCAACCCTCCTTGCATTCTGTATCCTGGTATCGTGGGC
This sequence comes from Phodopus roborovskii, assembly GCF_943737965.1. Lineage (NCBI taxonomy): Eukaryota > Metazoa > Chordata > Mammalia > Rodentia > Cricetidae > Phodopus > Phodopus roborovskii. The sequence continues at coordinate 17,874 of NW_026126363.1, read as the reverse complement.
CAAGGACGAGAGAGCAGCTTCGAGAAAGTGTTACCATGGGACATTACAGTCTGCCAAGATAACTATCTCCTAAACCTTTTCATGACAGCATTTGATTTGCCTAACCAAGTCAGAGCCACACCTCTGGAAGTGTGCCTACAGCTTTTCCTGGTTACCAAATTCAAGATTACCTAATCATCAGAGAACATAGTCTGTGGAGAAACAGTTCAGAGTCTTCTGTTTATGAATACTCTCTCTCCTCAGAAGTAAAACTATGGAGAAAAGATAATAATACTACGATTATTTATCTAAAAGGTGAGTTTGACATTGTTGACTTCCTTCAGGAAGGGGATAATCCGTTTGTTAGAGTAGACTTAGCGATTATTAGATTTCAGTCCATCTTTTTTGAGGCAGCCGTCCAACATTAAATATGTGATATCTTCTAAAAACCCTGCATACACAATGACAGTTCAGCATTTAAACATGTTACTACTGTGCTCGCGATTAAATAAGGGATGAACCTGGGAGTTTCCCACAATCATGTGGGAGGCAACTGAGAGAAAACTGTGTGGAGAATGGCAGACAATTTCGTCCTCTGATTATGTTGTTATTTGATTATTAAAATAGGACATTAGATAATCCATGATCAGTGGATTGTGGTTACACGATGTGGGAGGCAATTATGATAGACCATCTTAATATCAATTATATAGTTAAAATATTTACATTAATCACGACAGCATAGTTCAGGAGCCTGGTTTGGGGCCACCTTATTGAAGTGAATGATGTTACATGAACTCATTATTTGATTATGTAATTATACAAAACAATGATTATATCGTCCATGACACCTGGAATCTGGTGCCGCAGATCATCTAATTACATAATTAATGTATTTAAATTGACAATCTGTGTTAATCCCCAAGATAATGTAAATCTGTGCGTAATTATGTAAACCAAAAATTGTCCACTCCATGAAGAGACCCGTCAAGCTCCCTCTTGTGGCGTTAATGTGCAATATCATCACAGTTTATGATTCATGGTTTCAATGGATGATGATGACATTCTTCATGACTGGAGTCTGGCCATACTTCCCAGCCAATTAAATGCTACATCACCTCCTTATTGGGACAGTTAGCTATCACTGACTTATTTAATTCTTTAAATTAATTAAACGACAGATAATGCCAACACCGATTATTAGTAGGTTGCAGATATCTGTCAGCGACAAATTAGGAAACTTGTAGACATGGGCGGAGCATTTTCTGAATGTCTATGCGTCTGCCAGACCACTAGGAATGCTGGAGAATAGAGTGCAGAGGATTGCATGGTGCCCTCCGAGAAGTACAAGAACTTTTCCAAAGTCTGCATGGTGGTCTGAGTGTTGACTACTTGCTCTTCCTCCACATCTTCACATCGGTTGTGGTCTACGTCTAGAAGATGTAGTGGCACTAGGAGGTCGGCTCCATCACCGAGACCTGGCAAAAGGATGATGACTCAGAACACGGAAGGACATCTCACTCTCAGCTATGCTGTTGATGCCCCTTCTGCAGCCACCTTTTCAGCTGATATCAACATTTTGGCTACTACTGGTATGCCAGGAATGGGCCAATTACCTCAGGTCCTGCTGCAACACAACAGAGATTCAGGCACCGGTGAGGATGTCAGGCCAACAGAATTCACCAGGTTAGAAAGTATGATTATCTGACGATTAACTGATGGAATATTAAGAAATCTGTGATGACAGCATCCGTTTTCATATCTGGCAAATCTGCCCAGGAATTGATGATACGAAAAATTTCAACGACTTAGATATGTAAAGATGTAATTATTAAATTGTTTCATTATATAGTCTGTGAACCCTGAAGTGTGGTGCCACCTTGTGTGACTCAAGTGTGACAGACGAGCTAACAATCTGATGCTTTCATTATTTAAATCTGTCTTTTTCTACTCCAGGAAGAGTGGAGTCTGGAGCCCCCTTGTTGGTGTTAAAATGTCTCTTGTGATTTCATTATTTATTTATTTAAATCAATGTTGATCTCATTTTGTTATCTGTCTAGGGGTGAATTATGAGAAATTATCTTTCCATTCATTCATTTTATTGTTCAAATCTATGAAGAAGAACTCAATGACTCTTCAGTATTGGTCAATCTTTAGGTTTCGTGCATATAACACCATCCACTAGTTTAATATTTATTCATTGAATTATGAAAATCTGTCATTATGTATTCAGTGACCAGTGAAGATTTTAGCCTCCTTAGGGGAGTCCATCGTGCCAGAACATCGCATCATCTACTAGTACACTTCCTTATTTACCGGTTAAACTAGGAAATTAAATAATAATTCATCACTTAATTAACGTGTTTGAAATACAGGTAATGTTATGGACCCTAAGTCTCTTTTGGAGTCAGATTTTGTGAGTAGACGAAGTAACATCATCTCATTACTTCATCATTTAGCTCTGTAAATAGGTCATTACATCAGCGATAGTTTTAGGACTTTGGTGCCATCTCGTCAGTGATAGTATCAAACGCCAGCTAATTAATTATTAATTTAATTTTATAAATAAATCATTATTCCAGGAAGAGACCAGTCTGACTACTCCATGTGGGATTTAAATATGCACCACCATGACATTATTCAATCATTTTTCATTATATATTCATTATTTGAATCGGTGAAGATGTTGTTCTTCTTGACTGGAGTAGGGCCATTCCTCCATGGGAGTTAATCACGTGGCAGTATTTAATCATCTAAGTACTCCTTCCTGGACAATCACTGGAGTTTGGTTCCATCTTATGAAAGTTAAGAATGGAGGACCATCCCATTATTAACTTACTTGAGTGCGTAAGTAATGATGGTGTCATCTGTCATGTGGCTGCTGTGGGATTGACACAGCAGCAGATCGGTACCAGAAGCAGTGCCCAGAGAACGGGGGACACTGCCTCATACAGTGATTACTGACAACGTAGTAGTACGTTTTTAACAATCGAATGATTACACGATTTTAAAAAACTGTACATTTTCGCATCATCAGTTTCTGCGAGGTTGCAACGGAACTGACCCATGAAGGACACAGTGACCACCGATTTTAAAAACGGAATAACTGTATAATCTCCTGATCAGGGAATCTCATCTCATGAACTCTGTCGGGCTGATAACATGACACACCACCAACAATAAATAACTCTAAATAACCATCTCAGAAAGCGGGGTACAGGACTTAATAGAGAACAGTCAATTGAGGAATCCAAAATGACTGAAAGAAACATAAGACACTGCTCAAAATCCTTAATCATCAGCCTAATGCAAATCTAAACAACTCTGAGAAACCATGGGATCAAGCTCCTCTAAAGGTAAGAGGATGAAGAGGATTTTATTTTATTTTCAATAAAGGGAAAAGGATTATGGTACAGGCGATTAACTGTATTGTTTCCATTCTAGAAATTAGCAAATTGAAGAATTGAAAACAAGAGTAAAATTCTCATCATTGTACTTGAATGGCACAATGATTCTTTTGTTTTCATGCTTATGTCACTATAGGCATGTTGTAGCTTGAGAGACGGGTAAATATGTAGAACTCAAAAGAAAGAGCCCTGCTTGGTATTTGTGAGAAACTCAGTGAGGCTGTAGGGTTAGTTCACCCGTGGTATACTCCTTTTAGCCTGTGGGAGGGGCACTAGAATGTGACAGAATGTTGGTTCATAAATGTTGCCTGGCAACCCTCCTTGCATTCTGTATCCTGGTATCGTGGGCCAAGGACGAGAGAGCAGCTTCGAGAAAGTGTTATCATGGGACATTACAGTCTGCCAAGATAACTATCTCCTAAACCTTTTCATGACAGCATTTGATTCGCCTAACCAAGTCAGAGCCACACTTCTGGAAGTGTGCCTACAGCTTTTCCTGGTTACCAAATTCAAGATTACCTAATCATCAGAGAACATAGTCTGTGGAGAAACAGTTCAGAGTCTTCTGTTTATGAATACTCTCTCTCCTCAGAAGTAAAACTATGGAGCAAAAGATAATAAGACTACGATTATTCATCAAAAACGTGAGTTTGACATTGTTGACTTCCTTCAGGAAGGTGATAATCCGTTTGTTAGAGAAGACTTAGCGATTATTAGATTTCAGTCCATCTGTTTTGAGGCAGCCGTCCAACATTAAATATGTGATATCTTCTAAAAAACCTGCATACACAATGACAGTTCAGCATTTAAACATGTTCCTCCTGTGCTCTGCGATGAAATAAGGGGTGAACCTGGGAGTTTCCCACAATCATGTGGGAGGCAACTGAGAGAAAATTGTGTGGAGAATGGCAGACCATTTCATCCTCTGATTATGTTGTTATTTGATTATTAAAATAGGACATTAGATAATCCATGATCAGTGGATTGTGCTTATAAGATGTGGGAGGCAAGTATCATAGACCATCTTAATATCAATTATATAGTTAAAATATTTACATTAATCACGACAGCATCGTTCATGAGCCTGGTTTGGGGCCACCTTATTTAAGTGAATGATGTTACATGAACTCATTATTTGATTATTTAATTATACAAAACAATGATGATCTCGACCATGACACCTGGAATCTGGTGCCACAGATCATCTGATTACATAATCAATGTATTTAAATTGACAATCTAAATACTAAAATACTAAATACTTAAATTAATGGGCTGTACCATCTCTGAGTTTTCAAATTACAAATTTGAGTCCAGTAGTCATATGTCCATTGCAGTTACCAGAAAAGGAATTCTGTGTGGAACATGTCTCCAGCATTCAAATCAAAATAGGAGGAATAGTTTCTTGTGTACATTGAAGGGGGAAATAGTAGGCAATCAGCTGCTGGAGTTACCATGATGGAAAGGCCCAGAATATAGCAGAGTTGTTAGAATCAGAAAACACAGATATATATGATTCATAATAGTAGCAGTTATGAGGTAGTATTAAAAGCAATTTTATAGTTGTGTTGTTGCCAGAACAGGAAGAACCAACTGTATTACAGTGACACAGCATTAGGAAACTTAGGAACAAGTTGTTTATTCTTATGAGTCCTGTGGCTCAGGCTTGCCTGACACTATTTAATTGATGAGTTGTTTGTAATTTTAATCCAGACTCTGGTGCTTTGTCCTGGATAGACAGTTTTGCATTGCTTCCAGGCAGGACACTCATTGTTTTGTGAAATAGAAAATACCACAGGAGATGTGTTTCTTTTAATCCCTCTGATTTTATGGTGGACTTACCCATGAAGAGCGACCTGTGTATGAACTGAGTTCACTGACCAATGCAATGGTGGTCACAGTACAAAAAGGGAGGGGGAACAACATGCCTATAGTGACATAAGCATGAAAACGAAAGCATCGTTGTGCCATTCAAGTACAATGATGAGTATTTTAAACCTGTTTTCTATGCTTCAATTTGCTAATTTCTAGAATGGAAACAATACAATTAATCGCCTCTACCATAATTCTTTTCTCTCTATTGAAAATAAAATAAACTCCTCTTCATCCTCTTACGTTTAGAGGAGCTTGATCCCATGGTTTCACAGAGTTGTTTAGATTTGCATTAGGCTGATGATTAAGGATTTTGAGCAGTGACTTATGTTTCTTTCAGTCATTTTGGATTCCTCAATTGGCTGTTCTCTATTCAGTCCTGTATCCTGCTTTCTAATATGGTTATTTAGAGTGATTTATTGTTGGTGGTGTGTCATGTAATCAGCCCGACAGAGTTCATTAGATGAGATTACCTGATCAGGAGATCATTCAGTTATTCCATTTTTCAAATCGTTGGTCACTGTGTCCTTCAAGGGTCAGTTCTGTTGCAACCTCTCAGAAACTGATGATGTGAAACAGTACAGTTTTTTTAAAATCATGTGATCATTCGATTGTTAAAATCTACTACTACGTAATCAGTAATCACTGTATAAGGCCATGTCCCCCATTCTCTGGGCACTGCTTCTGGTACCGATCTCCTGCTGTGTCAATCTCACAGCAGCCAAATGAAGGATAACACCATCATTACTTACACAATCAAATAAGTTCAAAATTGGATAGTCCGCCATACTTAACTTTCATAAGATGGAACCAAACTCCAGTGATTGTCAAGGAAGGAGTACTTAGATGAATAAACACTGCCACATAATTAACTGCCATGGAGGAATGGCCCTACTCCAGTCAAGAAGAACAACATCTTCATCGGTTCAAATTATTAATATAAAATGAAAAATGATTGAATAATGTCATGGTGGTGCATACTTGAATCCCACATGGAGTAGTCAGACTGATCTCTTCCTGGAATAATGTTTTATTTATAAAATTAAATTGATAATTATTTAGCCGGCGTTTTATATTAACACTGACGAGATGGCACCAAACTCCTAAAACTATCGCTGATGTAATGACCTATTTCCAGAGCTAAATGATGAAGTAATGAGATGATGTTACATCGTCTACTCACAAAATCTGACTCCAAAAGGGACTTAGGGTCCACAACATTACTTGTATTTCAAATACATTAATTAAATGACGAAATATTTAATTTCCTAGTTTAACAGGTAAATAAGTAATTGTACTATTAGATGATGTGATGTTCTGGCACGATGGACTCCCATAAGGAGTCTAAAAACTTCAGTGATCACTGAATACATAATGACAGATTTTCATAATTCAATGACTAAACATTAAAGTAGTGGATGGTGTTTTATGCGTGAAACCTAAAGATTGCTCAATACTGAAGAGTCATTGAGGTCTTAATCATAGATTTGAACAATAAAATGAATGAATGAATGAAGAGATAATTTCTCATAATTCACCCCTAGAGAGATAACAAAATGAGATCAACATTGATTTAAATAAATAAATAATGAAATCACAAGAGACATTTTAACACCAACAAGGTGGATCCAGACTCCACTCTTCCTGGAGTAGAAAAAGACAGATTTAAATAATGAAAGCATAAGATTGTTAGATCGTCTGTCACACTTGAGTCACACAAGGTGGCACCACACTTCAGAGTTCACAGATTATATCATGAAACAATTTGATAATTACATCTTTACATATTTAAGTCGTTGAACTTTTTCGTATCATCAATTCCTGGGCAGACTCACCAGATATGAAAACGGATGCTGTCATCTCGGATTATTAATATTCCATCAGTTAATCGTCAATTAATCATACTTTCTTGCCTGGTGAATTCTGCTGGCCTGACGTCCTCACCAGTGCCTGAATCTCTGTTGTGTTGCGGCAGGACCTGAGGTAATTGGCCAATTCCTGGCATACCAGTAGTAGCCAAAATGTTGATATCAGCTGAAAAGGTGGCTGCAGCAGGGACATCAACAGCATAGCTGAGAGATGTTCTTCCGTGTTCTCAGTCATCCTCCTTTTGCCAGGTCTCATTGATGGAGCCGACCTCCTAGTGCCACTACATCTTCTAGACATAGACCGCAACCGATGTGAAGATGTGGAGGAAGAGAAGTAGTCAACACACAGACCACCATGCAGACCTTGGAAAAGATCTTGTACTTCTCGGAGGGCACCATGCAATCTTCTGGACTCTATTCTCCAGAATTCCAAGTGGTCTAGAAGACAAATAGACATTCAGTAAATGCTCTGCCCATGTCTACAAGTTTCCGAATTTGTCACTGACAGACTTTTGCAACCTAATAATAATCGGTTTAGCATTGTAAGTCGTTTAAGTAATTTAAAGAATTAATTAAGTCAGTGATAGCTCACTGTCCCAATAAAGAGGTGATGTAGCATTTAACTGGCAGGAAAGCATGGCCATACTCCAGTCATGAAGAATGTCATCATCATCCATTGAAACCATGAATCATAAACTGCGATGATATTGCACATTAACGCCACAAGAGGGAACTTTAGAGGTCTCTTCATGGAATGGACAATTTTTGGTTTACATAATTACACACATATTTACATTATCTCGGGGACTAACACAGATTTTCAATTTAAATACATTAATTATGTAATAGATGATCTGTGGCACCAGAAACCAGGTGTTATGGACGATATAATCATTGTTTTATAAAATTAAATAATCAAATAATGAGTTCATGTAACATCATCCACTTCCCTAAGGGCGCTCCAAACCAGCCCACGAACGATGCTGTCATGATTAATTTAAATATTTTAACTACGTAATTGATATTAAGATGGTCTCTAATAATTGCCTCCCACATCGCGTAACCACAATCCACTGATCATGGATTATCTAATGTCCTATTTTAATAATCAAATAACAACATAATCAGAGGATGAAATGGTCTGCCATTCTCCACACAGTTGTCTCTCAGTTGACTCCCACATGATTGTGGGAAACTCCCAGATTCATCCCTTATTTAAACGCAGAGCACAGTAGTAACATTTTTAAATGCTGAACTGTCATTGTGTATGCAGGGTTTTTAGAAGATATCACATATTTAATGTTGGACGGCTGCCTCAAAAAAGATCGATGAAATCGAATAATCGCTAAGTCTACTCTAACAAATGGATTATAATCTTCCGGAAGGAAGTCAACAATGTCAAACTCACCTTTTTTATGAATAACCGTGAGTTTTATTATCTTTTGTTCCATAGTTTTACTTCTTAGGAGAGAGATTATTCGTAAACAGAAGACTTTGAACTGTTACTCCACAGACTATGTTCTCTGATGATTAGGTAATCTTGAATTTGGTATCCAGTAAAAGCTGTCGGCACACTTCCAGAGGTGTGGATATGACTTGGTTAGGCGATTCAAATGCTGTCATTAAAAGTTTTAGGAGATATATTATCTTGGCCGACTGTAATGTCCCATGATAACACTCTCTCGAAGCTGCTCTCTCGTCCTTGGCCCATGATACCAGGATACAGGATGCAAGCAGGGTTGCTAGGCATCCTTTATGAAGAAACATTCTGTCACATTCTAGTGCCCCTCCCACATGCTAAAAGGCGTATACCCAAAGATGAACTAACCCTACAGCCTCACTGAGTTTCTCACAAAAACAAAGCAGGGCTCTTTCTTTGGAGTTCTACATATTTACCCGTCTCTCAAGCTACAACATGCCTATAGTGACATAAGCATGAAAACGAAAGCATCCTTGTGCCATTCAAGTACAATGATGAGTATTTTAAACCTGTTTTCTATGCTTCAATTTGCTAATTTCTAGAACGGAAACAATACAATTAATCGCCTCTATCATAATCCTTTTCTCTTTATTGAAAATAAAATAAACTCCTCTTCATCCTCTTACCATTAGAGGAGCTTGATCCCATGGTTTCTCAGAGTGGTTTAGATTTGCATTAGGCTGATGATTAAGGATTTTGAGCAGTGTCTTATGTTTCTTTCAGTCATTTTGTATTCCTCAATTGGCTGTTCTCTATTCAGTCCTGTATCCTGCTTTCTAATATGGTTATTTAGAGTGATTTATTGTTGGTGGTGTGTCATGTAATCAGCCCAACAGAGTTCATTAGATGAGATTACCTGATCAGGAGATCATTCAGTTATTCCATTTTTCAAATCGGTGGTAACTGTGTCCTTCAAGGGTCAGTTCTGTTGCAACCTCTCAGAAACTGATGATGCGAAACAGTACAGTTTTTTAAAATCGTGTAATCATTTGATTGTTAAAAATGTACTACTACGTAATCAGTAATCACTCTACGAGGCAGTGTCCCCCATTCTCTGGGCACTGCTTCTGGTACCGATCTCCTGCTCTGTCAATCCCACATGACCATCATTACTTACACAATCAAGTAAGTTAATAATTGGATAGTCCTCCATACTTAACTTTCATAAGATGGAACGAAACTCCAGTGATTGTCAAGGAAGGAGTACTTAGATGATAAAATACTGCTACGTGATTAAGTCCCATGGAGGAATGGCCCTACTCCAGTCAAGAAGAACAACATCTTCATCGATTCAAATAATTAATAAATAATGAAAAATGATTGAATAATGTCATGGTGATGCATATTTAAATCCCACATGGAGTAGTTCGACTGACCTCTTCCTGGAATAATGATTTATTTATAAAATTAAATTGATAATTAATTAGCTGGCGTTTTATATTAACACTGACGAGATGCCACCAATGTCCTAAAACTATCGCTGATGTAATGACCTACTTACAGAGCAAAATGATGAAGTAATGAGATGATGTTACATCGTCTACTCACAAAATCTGACTCCAAAAGGGACTTAGGGTCCATAACATTACCTGTTTTTCAAATACGTTAATTAAATGATGAATTATTATTTAATTTCCTAGTTTAACAGGTAAATAAGTAAGTGTACAATTAGATGATGCTATGTTCTGGCACGATGGATTCCCCTAAGGAGGCTTAAATCTTCACTGGTAACTGAATACATATGGACAGATTTTCATAATTCAATGAATAAACATTAAACTAGTGGATGGTGTTTTATGTGTGAAACCTAAAGATTGATCAATACTGAAGAGTCATTGAGTTCTTAATCATACATTTGAACAATAAAATGAATGAATGAAAAGATAATTTCTCATAATTCACCCCTAGAGAGATAACAAAATGATATCAACATTGATTTAAATAAATAAATAATGAAACCACAAGAGACATTTTAACACCAAGGGGGCTCCAGACTCCACTCTTCCTGGAGTAGAAAAAGGAAGATTTAAATAATGAAAGCATCAGATTGTTAGATCGTCTGTCACACTTGAGTCACACAAGGTGGCACCACACTTCAGGGTTCACAGATTATGTAATGAAACAATGTAATGATTACATCTTTACATATCTAAGTCATTGATCTCTTTCATATCATCAATAGCTGGGCAGACTTGCCAGATATGAAAACGGACGCTGTCATCACGGATTTTTAATATTCCATCAGTTAATCGTCAGATAATAATACTTTCTTGCCTGGTGAATTCTGTTGGCCTGACATCCTCACCGGTGCCTGAATCTCTGTTGTGTTGCGGCAGGACCTGAGGTAATTGGCCCATTCCTGGCATACCAGTAGTAGCCAAAATGTTGATATCAGCTGAAAAGGTGGCCGTAGCAGGGGCATCAACATCATAGCTGAGAGAGAGAGATGTTCTTCCCTGTTCTGAGTCGTCATCCTTTTGCCAGGTCTCGGTGATGGTGCCGACCTCCTAGTGCCACTACATCTTCTAGACGTAGACCAAAACCGATGAGAAAATGTGGAGGAAGAGCAAGTAGTCAACACCCAGACCCCCATGCAGACCTTGGTAAAGTTCTTTTACTTCTCAGAGGGCACCAAGCAATCTTCTGGACTCTGTTCTCCAGCATTCCTAGTGGTCTGGAAGAGGCATAGACATTCAGAACATGCTCTGCCCATGTCTACAAGTTTCCTACATTGTCGCTGACAGATATTTGCAACCTAAAAATGATCGGTGTTGGCATTGTCTGTCGTTTAAGTAATTTAAAGAATTAAATAAGTCAGTGATAGCTAACTGTCCCAATAAAGAGGTGATGTAGTATTTAACTGGCAGGGAGGTATGACCAGACTCCAGTCATGAAGGATGTCATCATCATGGAGTCAATGAATCATAAAATGTGTAGATATTGCACATTATCTCCACAAGAGGGAGCTTTACAGGTTTCTTCATGGAATGTAGGATTGTTGTCTACATGAGTATACAAATGTATACATTATCTCGGGGATTAACACAGATTGTCAATTTAAATTCATTAATTATGTAATTAGATGATCTGTGGCACCAGATCAGGTGTCATGGACGATATAATCATTGTTTTATCTAATTACATAACCAAATAATGAGTTCATGTAACATAATCCACTTTCCTAGGTGGCTCCAAACCAGGCTCATGAATGATGCTGTCGTGATTAATTTAAATATTTTAACTACACAATTGATATTAAGATGGTCTATAATAATTGCCTCCCACATCGCGTCAACGCAATCCACTGTTCATGGATTATCTAGTGTCCTATTTTAATAATCAAATAACAACATAATGAGAGGATGAAATGGTCTGCCATGCTCCACACAATTGCCTCTCAGTTGACTCCCACATGATTGTGGGAAACTCCCAGGTTCATCCCTTATTTAATCGCAGAGCAGAGTAGGAACATGTTTAAATGCTGAACTGTCATTGTGTATGCAGGGTTTTTAGAAGATATCACATATTTAATGTTGGGCGGCTGCCTAAAAAGAGATGGACTGAAATCCAATAATCACTAAGTCCACTCTAACAAACGGATTATCACAATCCTGAAGGAAGTCAACAATGTCAAACTCACCTTTTGATGAATAAATGTGAGTCTTATTATCTTTGTGTCCATAATATTACTTGTTAGGAGAGAGAATTCATAAACAGAAGACTTTGAACTGTTTGTCCAAGACGTTGTTCTCTCATGATTAGGTAATCTTGCATTTGGTAACCAGTAAAAGCTGTAGGCAAACTTCCAGAGGTATGGCTATGACTTGGTTAGGCGAATCAAATGCTGTCATGAAAAGTTTTAGGAGATAGTTATCTTGGGAGACTGTAATGTCCCAAGATAACTCTTTCTCGAAGCTGCTCTCTCGTCCTTGGCCCATGCTACCAGGATACAGAATGCAAGCAGGGTTGCCAGGCTACACTTATGACCCAACATTCTGTCACATTCTAGTGCCCCTCCCACAGGCTTAAAGGAGAATACCCACCAATGAACTAACCTTACAGCCTCACTGAGTTTCTCACAAAAACAAAGCAGAGCTCTTTCTTTTGAGTTCTACATATTTACCCGTCTCTCAAGCTACAACATGCCTATAGTGACATAAGCATGAAAACGAAAGCATCATTGTGCCATTCAAGTACAATGATGAATATTTTAAACCTGTTTTCTATGCTTCAATTTGCTAATTTCTAGAATGGAAACAATACAGTTAATCGCCTCTACCATAATCCTTTTCTCTTTATTGAAAATACAATAAACTCCTCTTCATCCTCTCACCATTAGAGGAGCTTGATCCCATGGTTTCTCATAGTTGTGTAGATTTGCATTAGGCTGATAATTAAGGATTTTGAGCAGTGTCTTATGTTTCTTTCAGTCATTTTGGATTCCTCAATTGACTGTTCTCTATTAAGTCCTGTACCCCTCTTTCTAAGATGGTTATTTAGAGTTATTTATTGTTGGTGGTGTGTCATGTTATCAGGCCGACAGAGTTCATTAGTTGAGATTCCCTGGTCAGGAGATTATACAGTTATTCCATTTTTAAAATCGGTGGTCACTGTGTCCTTCATGGGTCAGTTCTATTGCAACCTCTCAGAAACTGATGATGCGAAACAGTACAGTTTTTTAAAATCGTGTAATCATTTGATTGTTAAAAACATACTACTACGTAATCAGTAATCACTGTATGAGGCCGTGTCCCCCATTCTCTGGGCACTGCTTCTGGTACCGATCTGCTGCTGTGTCAATCCCACAGCAGCCACATGACGGATGACACCATCATTACTTACACAATCAAATAAGTTAATAATGGGATGGTCCTCCATAGTTAACTTTCATAAGATAGAACCAAACTCCAGTGATTGTCCAGGAAGGAGTACTTAGATGATTAAATACTGCCACGTGATTAACTCCCATGGAGGAATGGCCCTACTCCAGTCAAGAAGAACAACATCTTCACCGATTCACATAATGAATATATAATGAAAAATGATTGAGTAATGTCATGGTGGTGCATATTTAAATCCCACATGGAGTAGTCAGACTGGTCTCTTCCTGGAATAATGATTTATTTATAAAATTAAATTGATAATTAATTAGCTGGCGTTGGATACTAACACTTACGAGATGGCACCAAAGTCCTAAAACTATCGCTGATGTAATGACCTATTTACAGAGCTAAATGAGGAAGTAATGAGATGATGTTACTTCGTCTACTCACAAAATCTGACTCCAAAAGGGACTTAGGGTCCATAACATTACCTGTATTTCAAACACGTTAATTAAGTGATGAATTATTATTTAATTTCCTAGTTTAACCGGTAAATAAGGAAGTGTACTAGTAGATGATGCGATGTTCTGGCACGATGGACTTCCCTAAGGAGGCTAAAAACTTTAGTGGTCACTGAATACATAATGACAGATTTTCATAATTCAATGAGTAAATATTAAACTAGTGCATGGTGTTATATGCACGAAACCTAAAGATTGACCAATACTAAAGAGTCATTGAGTTCTTACTCATAGATTTGAACAATAAAATGAATGAATGGAGAGATAATTTCTCTTAATTCACCCCTAGACAGATAACTAAATGAGATCAACATTGATTTAAATAAATAAATAATGAAATCACAAGAGACATTTTAACACCAACAAGGGGGCTCCAGACTCCACTCTTCCTGGAGTAGAAAAAGACAGATTTAAATAATGAAAGCATAAGATTGTTAGATCGTCTGTCACACTTGAGTCACACAAGGTGGCACCACACTTCAGGGTTCACAGATTATATAATGAAACAATTTAATAATTACATCTTTACATAGCTAAGTCGATGAAATTTTTCGTATCATCAATTCCTGGGCAGATTTGCCAGATATGAAAACGGATGCTGTCATCACGGATTTTTTTTAATATTCCATCAGTTAATCGTCAGATAATCATACTTTCTTGCCTGGTGAATTCTGTTGGCCTGACATCCTCACCGGTGCCTGAATCTCTGTTGTGTTGCGGCAGGACCTAAGGTTATTGGCCCATTCCTGGCATACCAGTAGTAGCCAAAATGTTGATATCAGCTGAAAAGGTGGCTGCAGAAGGGGCATCAACAGCATAGCTGAGAGTGAGATGTTGTTCCGTGTTCTGAGTCATCATCCTTTTGCCGGGTCTCGGTGATGGTGCCGACCTCCTAGTGCCGCTACATCTTCTAGACGTAGACCACAACCAATGTGAAGATGTGGAGGAAGAGCAAGTAGTCAACACTCAGACCACCATGCAGACTTTGGAAAAGTTCTTGTACTTCTCGGAGGGCACCATGCAATCCTCTGGACTCTATTCTCCAGCATTCCTAGTGGTCTGGCAGACGCATAGACATTCAGAAAATGCTCTGCCCATGTCTACAAGCTTCCTAATTTGTCGCTGACAGATATCTGCAACCTACTAATAATCAGTGTTGGCATTGTCTGTCGTTTACATAATTTAAAGAATTAAATAAGTCAGTGATAGCTAACTGTCCCAATAAAGAGGTGATGTAGCATTTAATTGGCTGGGAAGTATGGCCAGACTCCAGTCATGAAGAATGTCATCATCATCCATTGAAACCATGAATCATAAACTGTGATGATATTGCACATTAACGCCACAAGAGGGAGCTTGACGGGTCTCTTCATGGAGTGGACAATTTTTGGTTTACATAATTACACACAGATTTACATTATCTTGGGGATTAACACAGATTGTCAATGTAAATACATTAATTATGTAATTAGATGATCTGTGGCACCAGATTCCAGGTGTCATGGACGATATAATCATTGTTTTGTATAATTAAATCATCAAATAATGAGTTCATGTAACATCATCCACTTCCCTAAGGTCGCTCCAAACCAGGCTCATGAACGATGCTGTCGTGATTAATGTAAATATTTTAACTATATAATTGATATTAAGATGGTCTATGATAATTGCCTCCCACATCGCGTAACCACAATCCACTTATCATGGATTATCTAATGTCCTATTTTAATAATCAAATAACAACATAAGCAGAGGATGAAATGGTCTGCCATTCTCCACACAATTTTCTCTCAGATGCCTCCCACATGATTGTGGGAAACTCCCAGGTTCACCCCTTATTTCATCGCAGAGCACAGGAGGAACATGTTTAAATGCTGAACTGTCATTCTGTATGCAGGGTTTTTAGAAGATATAACATATTTAATGTTGGACGGCTGCCTCAAAAGAGATGGACTGAAATCTAAGAATCGCTAAGTCTACTCTAACAAACGGATTATCACCTTCCTGAAGGAAGTCAACAATGTCAAACTCACCTTTTTGATGAATAATCGTAGTCTTATTATCTTTTGCTCCATAGTTTTACTTCTGAGCAGAGAGAGTATTCATAAACAGAAGACTCTGAACTGTTTCTCCACAGACTATGTTCTCTGATGATTAGGTAATCTTGAATTTGGTAACCAGGAAAAGCTGTAGGCACACTTCCAGAGGTGTGGCTCTGACTTGGTTAGGCGAATCAAATGCTGTCATGAAAAAGGTTTAGGAGATAGTTATCTTGGCAGACTGTAATGTCCCATGATAACACTTTCTCGAAGCTGCTCTCTCGTCCTTGGCCCACGATACCAGGATACAGAATGCAAGGAGGGTTGCCAGGCAACATTTATGAACCAACATTCTGTCACATTCTAGTGCCCCTCGCACAGGCTAAAAGGAGTATACCCACCGGTGAACTAACCCTACAGCCTCACTGATTTTCTCACAAATACCAAGCAAGGCTCTTTCTTTTGAGTTCTACATATTTACCCGTCTCTCAAGCTACAACATGCCTATAGTGACATAAGCATGAAAACGAAAGAATCATTGTGCCATTCAAGTACAATGATGAGAATTTTACTCTTGTTTTCAATTTTTCAATTTGCTAATTTCTAGAATGGAAACAATACAGTTAATCGCCTCTACCATAATCCTTTTCTCTTTATTGAAAATACAATAAACTCCTCTTCATCCTCTTACCATTAGAGGAGCTTGATCCCATGGTTTCTCAGAGTTGTTTAGATTTGCATTAGGCTGATGATTAAGGATTTTGAGCAGTGTCTTATGTTTCTTTCAGTCATTTTGGATTCCTCAATTGACTGTTCTCTATTAAGTCCTGTACCCCGCTTTCTGAGATGGTTATTTAGAGTTATTCATTGTTGGTGGTGTGTCATGTTATCAGCCCGACAGGGTTCATGAGATGAGATTCCCTGATCAGGAGATTATAAAGTTATTCCTTTTTTAAAGTCGGTGGTCACTGTGTCCTTCATGGGTCAGTTCCGTTGCAACCTCGCCGAAACTGATGATGCGAAACAGTACAGTTTTTTTAAAATCGTGTAATCATTCGATTGTTAAAAATGTACTACTACGTAATCAGTAATCACTGTATGAGGCAGTGTCCCCCATTCTCTGGGCACTGCTTCTGGTACCGATCTGCTACTGTGTCAATCCCACAGCAGCCACATGACGGATGACACCATCATTACTTACGCAATCAAGTAAGTTAATAATGGGATGGTCCTCCATACTTAACTTTCATAAGATGGAACCAAACTCCAGTGATTGTCAAGGAAGGAGTACTTAGATGATTAAATACTGCCACGTGATTAACTCCCATGGAGGAATGCCCCTACTCCAGTCAAGAAGAAAAACATCTTCTTCGATTCAAGTAATGAATATATAATGAAAAATGATTGAGTAATGTCATGGTGGTGCATACTTAAATCTCACATGGAGTAGTCAGACTGGTCTCTACGTGGAATAATGATTTATTTATAAAATTAAATTGATAATTAATTAGCTGGCATTTTATACTAACACTGACGAGATGGCACCAAAGTCCTAAAACTATCGCTGATGTAATGACCTATTTACAGAGCTAAATGATGAAGTAATGAGATGATGTTACTTCGTCTACTCACAAAATCTGACT
This sequence comes from Phodopus roborovskii, assembly GCF_943737965.1. Taxonomy (NCBI): domain Eukaryota; kingdom Metazoa; phylum Chordata; class Mammalia; order Rodentia; family Cricetidae; genus Phodopus; species Phodopus roborovskii. Next base: position 242 of record NW_026126363.1, on the reverse strand, counting down.
CCAAAAGGGACTTAGGGTCCATAAGATTACCTGTATTTCAAACACGTTAATTAAGTGATGAATTATTATTTAATTTCCTAGTTTATCCGGTAAATAAGTAAGTGTACTATTAGATGATGCGATGTTCTGGCAAGATGGACTCCCCTAAGGAGGCTAAAAACTTTAGTGGTCACTGAATACATAATGACAGATTTTCATAATTCAATGAATAAATATTAAACTAGTGCATGGTGTTATATGCA